>NC_138551.1:101417517-101490196 GCF_964273705.1 Natrix helvetica | reverse complement strand
TTCATGCAGTTGGAAGACAATCTGAGAAATTCAATCTCTTTTCGTCCAATTGCGGGAACGCGAGGGGGCGATCCTATTGTTCTTAAAAAAACCAAAAACCATCCCCGGTGGTTTTTAATTTTATTTTTGAGCTCGCACAGTAAGGCCAGGTGTGCACGGGCGGGAGGAAAGTTTTGAAGTCCCAGGTGGGGGAAAAGTATTTTCAAGCACACAAACGCTGCATCGCCATTGAGGATATGATGCGGATGGAAACAGGTTTTAAGCGGTGCAAATCTTTGCAAAAAATAATTCAGATTATGCAGACGATTCTTCCTTATGCGCGGTCTCTGGGAGTCTCTTCCCTCCCCCAAACCCCAAATCCTAGGCGCCCTGAAAAAAATAATTCCACCTAAGTGGATTTGTCACTCGGGACTGCATTTCGGTGACATGCCAAATAATTTACATCCGCGCTCATCAGGGCTGTCCAGGAGAATGATGAATCTTTTGTTGAGTTGCAGAAAGGAAGAAGGGGGAGAAGAAGTACAGAATGATCTATAATGATGTAATATATACATTAAAAGGGTGTCTGGATGCTCCGAGTTTTGCTAAAAATGTAAAAAGGGCCCTTCCTTTTTTGATTGATAACAGGGCTTGCTGTTTTTCTGCGCAAGCTGTCACGGGCTGACACAATGGTTGAATTATTAGGGCAGAGAAGGGCAACCATAAATTTCCCGCGTCAGGCAAAAAACTCTCTTTATTGTCTCTATGATGGATTGGCCTCCGCACTAGACACCAAATACTCCGTATCACCCTTAAATGGGAACACATTTTTCGTGGCCATAATTCATGTTTTTTAAATAGAAAGTTTGAAATGCCTGCCTATATTTCAACGGCCTGACATATTTATGAATCACTCCCTGCATGCAAATATAATTATTTAAAGCGCCAAGGCTGACATATGGGCTGGCGATGGACTAAAGGCTGTTAGCGGAGTGACTTTCTTTTAATCCTCTAAATTGAAAAGTAGGGACAGGCGAGGAGAAGGGGGAGAGAGAGAGGAAGGGGGCGGACGGGCTTTACCTGTCTTGGCAGTTCAAGACAGACAGAGGAAAAGTTTGGGCTACTTTCGCCCAGGCTCTTAAGGGAACGGAATTCCCGCGGGATTCGGGGTTGCAGATGAAAAAAGGGGGCGGAGGGGGCAGGGAGAGGGAGGGAGTCTTCTTTTTTAAAAGTTTTTTTTATTTTGCCCTTTCAAATTCATTCATAGATATACATTCTTATCATTGTTATTTAACATTTGTCTATTCATCATTAGTCTCTATGCTCATTTTTATACACATACATATAATACAGTTTGGGTCACTTTCTTGCCACCCCGTGCCTCCATCTTATTTTGCAACAACCTTACTCCTTCCATCTTCTCAACCTCCCTTCTCTACCTTCTTTTTTCCTCCTCTCCTTCCTCCTTTCTTCTTCCCCTCTCCTCTCTTCTCCTCTTTCTTACCCTCTCTCCTTCTCTTAATTCCCCACCCTTACTTTCTATGCTTTACCCTTTCTTCTTTTCCCTCCTCATCCCCCGAGAGGGGTCTACTTAGGATCAACCACTCGGTTAAGGAATGGGGTGTTCAACTTGGTCTCAGCTTTGGCCTTTACAAGCCACCATTCGTGGTTTGTCTAAAAAGCACCCTAAAATTCTGCCAAAGCTCCCAATTCTTCTTCTCCGCCTGTCCAGAGCGCTGATCTCTTGGGAAAGCCACGAAGCCGGGGGAGGGAAGGGGGGGAGGAGGGAATTCTCTCCGGGTTGGGGGGGGACCTTCCCGCTTCTTTGAGGGGAGGTGTGATGGGGGGGGAGAGAGAGAGAGATAGAAGCGAAGAAGCTGGAAGAGACGACACGTCAATTCCCCCTTTGGCCGCGGCTGAAAATCGCCCAGGCCCCAGGAAAATGGGGGTTGCGTCGTGGGATTGCGCACAATCCTAACACCCTCCCCGGGGGCAGGATCATTCCCAAACGGGGAACTTTGCAAAGAGGCGGAGAAGGAGGAATCTAGCCGTTGTCGAGGAGTGGTCAATCCCCCGATACCCACCCTCGGGAGACAGACAGACAGACACACACAGAGGATGTCCGAAGCGTTCTGTCTCTCCCCCCCCATTGGCCGGGTCTGTGGCCCCCAAAGCAGGCACCCTTCGGCCGTCTCAGCCGCCCTTGCCTCTGCCGGGCATGGGTTGGCACGGGCTGGCGTGCGATTCTGGGCTGCGATTCCATAATCGTGCCAACGCCAGCCGGGAATGGCCATTCGTGCTTGGGGAGACCGGGAAAGCAAGCGTTTGGGGGGGGGGGGGACACAAGCCGAAGCACTCGAACTTCTGACCATCGGCGCCCCCGGGACTCCAAGAACCCTCCCCCCACCGGGCCGAAACCGAGCGCGCAGCTGAGCCCGGCAGCCTCCGCCGCCATACTTCCGCCCTAGGTTGAGTCTGGAAGGAAGTCTCCCCCGGGCCCTAACGCCCGCTTTTTTAGGCTCAAGCTGGCGGGGGGGGGGGGCGGACCGAAGAGGAAACTACGCGGTGGCCTTGGGCGCTGCGGGAGACAAACCGGGACTTTGTTTTTTCCCGGCTGGAAGCTGCAACTTGCTTGAAGCCAACTTTCCTTCCTGATATGGCGGCCCGCTGCCTCCTTAGGAATGGAGGGCCCGACCAATAAGCTTTCATTTAATCCAAAATGATTTTTTTAAAAAAACCAAATTAATAAATTATATTATTGTACTTGAAATGACGCTCTGTTTGAGGTGGCCAGAATTATTGTTGTTGTTGTTGTTGTTGTTGTTATTAATCTTTGGTGAGATTCACAGCCTTTGAGGCTGGTTGGTAGCTCAACAGCTCGAGTCCTAACGAAGGGTTACGAAAGGTAACGTCGGAGGATAGAAGTTGTTCAAAGTAGGGTGGTTTTTTGTAGAGTCAGAATGTTCAAGTCAGGTAAATTGAGAATTTTCAGATAGGGAGGTAGCCCTTTAGGTATTGCTCCAAGGGCTCCAATTACAATTGGGACAACACATGATTTCTTTTTCCACAGTTGCTCAACCTCAATTTGCAAGTCCCGGTATTTTGTGATTTTTTTCTTGCTGTTTATCTTCAATTCGTGCATCACCAGATATTGCAATGTCAATGAACCATACTTTTTCCTTTTCAATTATTGCTATGTCAGGTGTGTTGTAGGCCAAGTGCCTGTCAGTCTGGATTCTGAAGTCCCACAAGATTTTGCCTTTCTTGTTATCTAAAACCTTCTCAACCTGATGGTCCCAGTGGTTTTTGCTGTACTCAAATCCAAACTTTTGGCACAATTTCCAGTGAATAATCTTAGCAATGCGGTCATGGCATTGTAGGTAGTCAGTTTGTGAAATTTTGCTGCACCTGCTGATCAAGTGGTCGACTGTCTCGTCTTTCTCATTACAGAGGCGACATTTGCTGTTGGTGGTAACATGTTGAATTTTTGCCTTCATGCAGTTTGTGGCTAAGGCTTGTTCTTGAGCTGCCAAAATAAAGCCTTCTGTTTCTTTTTTCAGTATTCCTTATCTTAACCAGTTCCAAGTTAGTTTTTGGTCAGCTTTGCCTTCAAGTATTGGCCATGCATAGTTTTGCTTTTCCAATTTTCAGCTCGCTTCTCAATTTCTTATATTTCTTTCTTATATTCAGCTATTAACTTAGTTGTCTTCAAAAGGCCTCCTTCATTTACTTCCTTAATCATTGGTTCTTCACTTTTCTGGATGTAATCATTCAAGCTGTGTCTTTCTTCATCCACAGTCTGCTTTACTTGGAGGAGTCCTCGACCACCCTCTGCTCTTGGTAGATACAATCGGTCAACATCACTTTTAGGGTGCAAAGCATGATTCATTGTCATAAGCTTCCTTGTTTTTCTGTCCAAATTGTCCAACTCCATCTGGGTCCAGTCAATTATTCCTGCAGAGTATCGAATTACAGGTATAGCCCAGGTATTTATGGCTTTTATGAAGTTTCCTCCACTCAGTTTGGACTTTAATATCTTGTGAATTCGTTGAATGTACTTGGCTGAGGTTAATTCCTTGACTTTATTATGCATTAAGTCAGAGGCCTCTAAAATCCCCAAGTATTTGTAGCCTTCTTCTGGTTTTACTGCCTTTATGATTTCTCCATTCTCAAGTTGTATTCCATCATCTTCTAGGACCTTGCCTGCTTTGGTTGCCATTGTTGCACATTTGTCAATTCCAATTCCAATTCATTGAAGTTTCCATGAATTTTTGTATGTTGCTGCTGATGCCAAAGATTTTCAGGCATTTCTTGATCTAGCTGTGGGGAATGGAATCAAACACTTTCTTATAGTCTATCCAAGCCATGAACAGCTTGGTTTGTCTTTTCTTTGAATTTATTGTTGTTGTTGTTGTTGTTGTTGTTGTTGTTGTTGTTGATATTTACTTTATTCATTAAACATGAAACTCAACTGAATATTTAAAAATATATCACAAATATAATTGGCACTGATGTATTTGTTGTTGTTGTTGTTACTATTATTCATCACTGGAGCCTCCGCTGCCAAGTAGCTGATTGGCGGTTGGATCGGCCACGGCGGCAATAGGCAGCAACAAGCACCGCCACCTAGAACAGCTGATCAGCAGTATTCCGGGAGGCCAATTCAATGTCCAATCAGCTGCTCGGCAGTGAAGGTTCCAGTGTTCCCCAGCGACAGCGGTGACACGTGGGGAGGGCAAACGATGCTGCACCCCTCCCTCCCCTCTGCCCTAATATTTGCTCTAAGATACACCAACATTCCCACCCACTTTTTAGGGGGTGGGAAGTGTGTCTTATAGACCGGAAAATATTGTACATCTTTCCCACTGTCTCTTTTACAGCCTGAGAAGCTAGGAAAGTTCCCTCTTGAGCTTCTTTCTCACCCATTCTTTAGCCTTGAGCTAAGCCAGAGGTCAACAACCTGCAGTTCTGGAGCCGCATGTGGCTCTTTCATCCTTCTGCTGTGGCTCCCTGTCACTGGTTGGCGCCACAATTTTGAGAGGAGCTTTTGGTGGAGGGGAGGGCAGCACAGTGTGCCAGGAGAAGACTCTAGGCCAGTGATGGCGAACCTATGGCACGCATACCACAAGCGGCATGCGGAGCCATTTGTCAGGGCACGTGAGGCGCTGCCCTGTCAGCTGGCCAGCGCGCATGCGCGCGCTGGCCATCTGAGTTCACCTTTTTAAAAGCTATTTTTCACCTTCCCCAGGCTCCAGAGTCTTTATAGGAGCCTGGGGAGGGCGAAAAGAGCCCCCCCGCCCCCCCGGAGGCTTCAGGGACTGTCCGGAAGCCTTCGAAACGCTTAAAACCACCCTCCGAGCAAACCGGAATGGGGGGGTCATGCGTTGTGCACGCATGCGCACTGGGGGGGGGTCACGCGTTGCATTATGGGTGCGGCACGCCCGCACCCCCCCCCCTGTGCTCCCCCGACTTGTGGCACGCGAGCCAAAAAAGGTTCACCATCGCTACTCTAGGCCAAGGGTTCGGTTTTCCAGTCGGCTCCACAATTGATAGGGCTATGACAGGTAGAGGAAAAAGGAGGCCACACTAGGAGGAGACTCTATGGTGGGGGAACTGAACTTCCGGTCAGCTTCAGAATTGAACTTCCGGTAGAAAAAAATGAGCAAGGAGATAAAAAAAACTCTGGATACTGACAACAAAGTGAGTGTGGTTGGTAATGGCAAGAGTGGAATATGGAAAGGGGAGATGGATGGATTGGAACTACCCCAGACTTCAAAGCACAGAAGAAGAAAATAGGGAAAAATTGACGAAGATAAGGAGAGAAATCCTGATAGAAGCACTAGCGATAACCAAAGATAAGCTGATGGAAAGAGCAGATGTTGGGTTTCAAGCTTTTGTGTGATACGAAAGGAACAGCATGTTGCCAAGGGAGGTTTATACAAGATTTATTAAGAAAGTAACTAGAACATTAATGTTACAAATGGCAAGAGATATAAGACCGTACTATTGCTGGAGGGATACAGGTTGATGCAATGAAAATGTATAATAAAAATTAAGCTAAATTTACTTTACTAGTAGTATGTATAAAATGAAGCGACAATAGCTATAGTTAAATAATGATTAATAATGATAACAATACCTATAGATATATTAGTTTGATAATATGAGATTTTATATAAACAACACATGGAGATTATGAGAGGAGGTTTAAAAGCTTTATCTAGAATATGTTATAAAGATGTGATTGGATGATTTTAGGATGATTTAATGGAATGTTATCATATAATCTTATTCTAGATTTTGAATATATATAAAAGGACGTAAAAACAATTATAGTCAAATTAAGGTCGAGATATAATAATTGTGATATAGATGAATAGAGGTGAATTTAAAATATGTGATTTGATATGAAAAGCAGGTGGTGATTATGGAAGAGATACATGGAAATACTGTAACCAACTGACACACTTTCTACAATTTGTAATGGAAGATGGTTTTTTTTATTTTTATTTTTATGTTTGTTTTTCCTTGTTCAAAAACAAATTTAAAAAATTTTTTTTTTAAAAAGAATTGAACTTCCGGTTAGGACCTTTGTGGCTCCCGGTGTTTCCTTTTCTGTGGGAAACAGGTCCGAATGGCTCTTTGAGTGTTTAAGGTTGCCAACCCCTGAACTAAGCCATCCCTTATCTGAGCATTCAGGTAAGACAGCATCTCTTCCCTCCTCTCCCAAGGTCTTTCTTCCGTACCATTTATGCCATGTGCGTGAACCCTTCACAGTTATTCCCTCAACCAGGCTGTTCAGTGGATTTGGACAGATACAGAATTGTGTTGGTTAAAGTTGTTTCTTTTACCTGTTTGCAACCCCCTCCCAATCGGCTAGATTGGAGGATAGTGTGATATCCAGGAAGTCTTTGACATACAACCGTTTGAATGGAGAACTATAAAGGCTAAAGATGAATGCCGATACAGAAGGCTATATAATTACTTTATATTGTTATGTATGTCTTGTTTTTTTCTTTTTTCTTTTTTTTTTGTGTGTTTTTTTCTTCCTGTTTTTAAAGGTAAAAATGTTTAATAAAAACCATTAAAAAAAAGGACTAACTGCATGCATTCCAGGAGGGGGAAGAATATCATCTCTCTAAGCCAACTGGTAGTGCTAGGCATAAATGCTTCATCCTGTCTCAAACATGTGCTTTTGAGTTTGAATATCTATGGCAATCGTTGCACGCCAAAAGCGTGCAGGCGCCCCTGCACCCATAATGCAATGCGCACATGACACACACCCTGCGCCCGTCCCCCGCACATTCACGTGCGACCCCCCTGTGTACACCCCACTCCTGCACATGCACATGTGACCCTCCCCGTGCTCCCTGCGCCTGTGCCCCCCCGCCTATTTTTGGCTTTCAGGTTGGTACAGGAAGCCTTCTAGGTTCAAAATATTGTGGGGGGCACAAACCTCGTTTTGGGCCTGAAAGGCCTTCTGCACCAACCTGGAAGCCAAAATGGGGCACAGATGCACTGCGTGAGGCCCCAAAATTCAATGCAAGCATCCCCCCATGCATGCGCTTGCTCGTCTCCCGCATGCGTCCTGCCCCTGCACATGCGCGACAGAGACCCAAAGACCAGCCGGCCAGTGGGAGGCGCACGTGCATGAGCAGTGGAGCTGGGCTGGGGCGATGGCTGGCATACCCACAGAGAGGGCTCTGCGTGTCACCTATGCCATAGATTCCCCATCACGAGTCTATGGAGATTCTCAGTCATCCAGGTCAGGGTTGTCCCATAGGTGCTTTTTTCAAGAGGCAACTGGACTTTCTGGTTTTTCTTTTGAAGATGTCTCTCTTCTCATCAGCAGCTTCTTCAGCTCTGAGTTTGAAGTTCCAGGAGAAAGCCTCTTCGCACAATCAAGCTTTCTTCTATCTACGCCCTAAGGCCATTTCTTCCTTTCAACCTACAGAGCTGTGGTGAGATTTAATTATTTTTGGCAAAAGGGGCAGGATCTGGATTGTCTTGGCTGTTCCCAGAAGCTAAGCAGGTTCAGATCTGATTAATAGTTGTATGGGTGCCACCAGGGAATCTTAGGCCACAAGCCAGTCCTAGCAAAAAAAAAGCAATGCCAAACCACACCTATCCTATTGCCAAGAACACTCCAAGGCTGTTGCTTGTTTAATCCCAGGAGTCAGAATTAATTCAAGGTCATTTTAGTGCCTAAATAGCAAACAAAGTCGAAGTGACTTCTGGAACTGGAGCAGGAAGCACTTATGCCTTGTTAAGAGCCTTCTAATGACAGTTAACTGATGCAACTGCACCATTTGACCAATCACAGCCGAGCAAAAGGAAGTTGATTCATTTTGCGGTCTTCATTAAAAAAAAAATGTTGCTATGACTTTGATGGGCAACGTAAGAGTCCAAAAAGGGAAAAAAAAACAGGGGGAGGGGAACCCTTCCAAGAATTGAGAAACTTCTAGAGGAGGAGGACACAAAATCCTCACCGGGACAGAAGAAGGAAGCGAGCTCTATTTCACTTGTCAAAGCTGCTTCCTGCCCATGGGAGCTGATTTTGAAACACATGCTGTGCAAGCACAGAGAATTACAGTAGAAAAGGCAGCGTTGGCTATTAATAGAAATTCTGAGGATTATCATTTTTGTACGTCGTTCTGTGCTTTTAATCGTCCGCCTTTGGTTGAATATATTTTTTTAATGTAAAAGGGTTCAAATAGCAAACTATTCGCTGCTTGGCTAAGCTAGCTATTGTAAGGCATAGAAGCCAATAGTCTTTTAGTTCTAGAAATCTTGTTTTCCTAAAATAAGGCAAGATGGTAAGGTGCCCATGATGGTTTGATTGTTGCTGGTTTATATTTTAGCTCTGTTTCCCCAAAGTGGCTTTCTGACTTGCCCAGAACCTCACGTTTCTTTCAGATTGAAATAGAATTTACTCACCCTATGCAGGACTTCCTTCCTTCCTTCCTTCCTTCCTTCCTTCCTTCCTTCCTTCCTTCCTTCCTTCCTTCCTTCCCTTTTCCTTCTAATTTCTTCTTCCATCCCCTCTTTCCTTATTTTTTCCTCCCTTGCTCTCTTCCCATTTTCCTTTCATTTTCTTTATCTTTCATATTTTCCTTTCTCCTTTCCTGTCCCTTCTTGCATGCTGAAATGGAAAAGAGGAAACATTTCTCCTTTTGTTTTGTTTTTACTTTCGATAGCCTTCTGGCAGCCAAAACGAGTCTTCGGGATGGGGTGGGCACACCCTGTTTTCACTATCAGAAGTACTGCGGGCCGGTCCTTTGCTATTTCCAGGCCAGCCCCCCGGGTCAGATCTAAGCACTTCGTGGGTCAGATTTGGCCTGCGAGCCTTGAGTTTGACACCCCTGGTGTATATGCATGCCAATTGTGGGATCCTTGATGCTCTCTGAACTTGTTTTCTTACAGACACACTCACCCTATGCAGGACTTCCTTCCTTCCTCCCTCCCTTCCTTCTTTTCTCTTCCTTCCTTTCCTTCCTTCCTTCTTTCCTTCCATCCCCTTCCTTTCTTTCTTCCCCTTCCTTCCTCTTCCTTTCTTTCCTCCAACCCTTTGTCCCCCCTTCCTTCCCATTTGTCCCTCTGTCCTTCCTTCCCCTCTCTCCCCTCCTTCCTTCCTTCCTTTTTTCCTTCCTTCCTTCCTTCCCTCCCTCCCTTCCCTTCCCTTCTGTTCCCTTCCCTTACTAATATGTATGCTGCCCATTGATTCTGATACTTTAAGAATAAAAAGTTTTAATAGGAAGAATTGTGTTCTTGGGAATGGATCAAAAGTGATCAGTGGAAGGCAAACCTTCAGGAGGAAGATATAACATGTACCATATACATAGCCTTAGTAGAAAAAGTATATTTTTTGGCTTTTTACAGCGACTGATATCACTCTCAACTATGATATGGTAGCAACAGAGAGTGTAGCAGAGAACAGACTAACTTCTTCTCTAGCAAACTACTATAATGATGCAAACCATAATGGACACACAGTGCATGTGTGTTCTCAATGATAGAAATATGGCCTTGGGGTCTTCCCCAAAAAATTTTCTATGTCAAGATTAGAAATTTTAACATGAAAATCTTGAATATAATCTCAACATTACTGTCAGGTCTGCAGCCATCTTTTCTTTTGGATCTTTGGCCTGCCACACTATTATTCTTCTATGCATTTTCTATTGTGGGAAAATGGGAGGGGGGATTGTACGGAGTTATATATTATGTAGCCATAACAAAATTCTTTCTAGAAAGCCAAGGTCATCCTTTGTCTCTGCACCTGACCGGAATTGGATGGGTGGAACTGCCAGCATGGCAGTGGGAGATTGGACCATGTGATGGACTTGTGGGTGTGGGAGCAGGATCTTGAACTTTCATCTGGGTGGGGAAAACCGGGAAGCTTTCAGATTCGGGTTTTTCCAGATGTGCCAACATGGCTCTCTTAATAAACTGGAACTTTGAGGAATACTTTGCCTTGGACAAACCTCTGATTTACTTTTGGATGTTATTTGGAACCGTGACAATTTCATTGGGTGACGTTATTAAAACCTGTAGGGCAAATGCAAGACATAATAGACAAGAAATCAAAATAGTTGTAGGGTACATCCTTTCCAAGAATGCAAAACTGCCATGTTGCAGATTGCCGAGGACCAAGTCATTAGGGAGTTGAGTGGGCCTCCATAGAGTTTTTTTTACTACTGGTTCTCTGGGCGTGGCTTGGTGGGCATGGCAGGGGAAGGATACTGCAAAATCTCAATTCCCTCCCCACTCCTTGGGGCAAGGATATTGCAAAATCCCCATTCCCTCCCCACTCCTGGGGCAAGGATATTGCAAAATCCCCATTCCCTCCCCACTCCTGGGGCAAGGATATTGCAAAATCCCCATTCCCTCCCCACTCCTGGGGCAAGGATATTGCAAAATCCCCATTCCCTCCCCACTCCTGGGGCAAGGATATTGCAAAATCCCCATTCCCTCCCCACTCCTGGGGCAAGGATATTGCAAAATCCCCATTCCCTCCCCACTCCTGGGGCAAGGATATTGCAAAATCCCCATTCCCTCCCCACTCCTGGGGGAAGGATATTGCAAAATCCCCATTCCTTCCCCACTCCTGGGGGAAGGATATTGCAAAATCCCCATTCCCTCCCCACTCCTGGGGCAAGGATATTGCAAAATCCCCATTCCCTCCCCACTCCTGGGGGAAGGATATTGCAAAATCTCCATTCCCTCCCCACTCCTGGGGCAAGGATACTGCAAAACCCCCATTCCCAACCCCTCTGGGGCCAGCCAGAGGTGGTATTTGGCAGTTCTCCGAACTACTCAAAATTTCCGCTACCAGTTCTCCAGAACCTGTCAGAACCTGCTGAATTTCATCCCTCAGCTCTTCCCTGGGAAATAAAGAAACAACATAGCTTGGAATCTTTGACATGCAAGAAAAGGATGAAGGTGACCAGCTTTAGCAGTTGGAACATGGAACACAGAATCACAAAGTTGGAAGGGACCTTGGAGATCATCTAGTCCAACCCCCTGCTTGAGCAGAAGACACTGGCCTATATCATTTCAGAGAAAGAGCTGTCCTGTGTCTTTTTGAAAGCCTCCAGTGTTGGGAGCACCCACAACTTCTGGAGGTTCCACTGCCTAATTGTCCTCATTGTCAGGAAATTTCGCCTTAGTTCTAGGTTGATTTTCTCCTTGATTAGTTTCCATTCATTGCTTCTCATCTTGCCTTCTGGTGCAATTAATTTCTCATTAATTTCAATTCAGTTCACAGGGTTTATCTTACAGTTATAAAGATAAGCACTTTGGTTTGGCAAGATTCCTGTACCTAGGCGAGCAGCAATAAAAAAACGATTCTGAAATAACTCCTGTTGTCGTTCTTGGTTCCTTTTGGGCCTGACAGGTTGCCTGTATGTCATATGTCAAGATCAGTTCTTAGAATGGAAAGAAGGCCTTATTAGCCATTCCCTTGAAGTTCATAGTGAAAAAACTGTCCATGGAAAAAATCAAATGGAAGTGATTTTTTCTAGAAATATTATGAAAAGCAGCATCTCAGGAAGGAACCATTAAAAGTTTTAGAAATTCTACTTTACATGCAATATTAAATGTAAATCCAGCATGAATCCATATCCTGAAATAAAAGAATCTGTCCATGACACACTTGCAGGGAAATGGTTATTAATGCTTGGTTATATTTTTCCTCTCTCAGTGCATAGAATATGCACATTAATTCATCTTCTACTTTGCTGCCTTTCTCAAATATTATTCACTCTGCTTTATCTATAATTTATCTACAAATGAAAGCGATGACAAATACAATTCCTAAATATAGTGTTTGTGTGTCCCCCCCCCCCTTTTTAATGCAGAGTACTTCTAAGAACTGATTAAAATGTCTGCACTCCTTCTAAGGAGTCCTATAATAAACTCTTTTATTTATAGTCTGAGAAATTGGAGGCCTTACTTGAAACTAGGGTAATATACAGATTTATCTCCCAGAAAAACAAAAAAATAATTTCGATTGAATATGTTGAACAATCAAGGACTAATGTATGTACAAGTTAATCTAAAACAAAAATGACAAATTAAAGGCAAATCACAGTCTGTTTATAATGTAAAACAGTTGTTGACAAGGTAGATGAATAAATATTGTTTTTATTTCCTTTGTAAGAGTTTTTCTTTTTACTGAAAATTCAAATAAGACTATGGCTTAGTCAGAAATCAAATAATAAAGCAGAGATCTGATACGCATTTTGAACTGGTGCAGAGTCTGTTGGTGATATTGCCTTAGTTGAGAATTGATGGTTGTTCATGGACAAAACCAAGACAAGTTTTGATTGTAACAGTTGTCAGTTTCAGTGGTTTCTTCCCTCCTGTCACATGCAAAAGAAAAAAAAAAGTACTGTGTCACTTGAGGGGAATATGATATTTTTACATAACTGGGGCCTTTTAGACGGCTTTGGTTGTAATATATTGAGAGAAGATGCCAAGGGAGGAAAGGTACAATTTTGCTCAATCCAGTGTCATTTCCGGGCGCGTCCATGTAGTTAATTTATTTATTTATTCAATTTTTATCCTGCCTTTATTACTTTATAAATCACTCAAGGTGACGAATATACATAATACTCCTTCCTCCTTCTATTTTTCTCACAACAGCCCTGTGAGGGGGGTTGGACTGAGAGTGAGTGACTGGCCCAAAGATTCCCAGCTAGCTTTCACAGCTAAGGCAGGACTAGAACTCAGTCTCCTGGTGATTGGCTCAGTTTCCTAGCTAGCTTTCATAGCTAAGGTGGACTAGAACTCACAGTCTCCTGGTGATTGGCTCAAAGTTTCCCAGCTAGCTTTCATACGTAAGGCAGGACTAGAGCTCCCAGTCTCCTGGTGATTGGCTCAAAGTTTCCCAGCTAGTTTTCATGGCCAAGATGGGACTAGAACTCACAATCTCCTGGTTTCTAGCTTTACATTTTAGGCACTATATCAAAGTAGGGTAATTTTCTTAATAAGAGTTAGGGAAACTCTGCTATCTTTTCTACTTCTTCAGGTAGTCCTTGACTTACGACCCCAAGATTTCTCTTGTTAACTGAGACCTTTCTGAAATGGGTTTTGCCCCATTTTACGAACTTTCTTGCCACAGTTGTTAAGTGAATCACTGCAGTTGTTAAGCTACTAACATGGATATTAAGTAATTCTGGTTTCTCTACTGACTTTGCTTGTCAGATGGTCACAAAAGGGGACTGCCTGATCCTGGGACACTTCAACCATCATAAATAGGTGTCATTTGTCCAAATTCTGATCATGTGACCATAGGGATGCCGCAACGGTTGTGGGGTTCTTTTCAGTGCTGTTGTAGCTTTGAGCAGTCACCACACAACCTGTTGTAAGTCGAGGACTACCTACACGCTGTCTTACAAGAGGTGGTCACCCATCCATCTATAAAGCAAGACTCAGCCTTCTTAGCATCCAATCCCAGGCAAGGTTGGGCAGCAGATGTCAAGAGAAGGCAGCCAATCAGCAGACTGGGAATTCCATTGTGGCTCCCATGAACACTTCTCCTCTTCCTCTCCTCCTCTTCCATTCCTCTTCCTTCTCTTTCTCACAGTATCCCAGCTTGTCGCTGCTCCCTACTGTAGGGAGGCGAAGGCCAGAAACATCTGGATTCCTGGCACAGGGCTTTTGCAAGCCTCCTCTATCCATAGACCCGTGATGGCGAACCTATGGCATGCGTCCCACAGGGAGCATGCAGAGCCCTCTGTGGGCATACCAGCCGTCACCCCAGCCCAGCTCCACCCCACATGTGCACGCGCCTCAAGCCAGTTGGGTCTTTGGGTCTCTGCCACGCATGGAGCGCTCACATTGTATTTTGGGGCCTTGTGCAGACCCCCGCGCCCCATCTTGGCTTTCAGGTTGGTGCAGGAGGCCTTCCAGACCCCAAATGGGGCATGGGGGGACACATGGATACCCCCCTGTGCCCGGCTTTGGCTTCCAGGTAGGTGCAGGTCTCCCAGGAAAGCCTCCTGCGCCAACCTAGAAGCCAAAAATGGATGGGGGATAGGGCGGGGCACATGCGTGGGGGGTGGGGTGCATGCAGGAGGGGGTTGTGCACACATTGCATTATTGGCACATGATGACAAACAGGTTAGCCACCACTGCCTTAGACTGTGCGCGATACCACCACTTCCTGTACTTTGGACCGGTATATTATGAGCCCTTCGGCAGGTGAACTTGAGTTGAGTTTGACAGAAAGAAGCCGCCAGATGTTTTTCTTCCTCTTTGCAAGACAGTGGTCCTTAACTTACAACCACAATTATTGAGCCCCAAATTTCTGCTGTTGAAACATTTGTTCAGTGAGTTTTGCCCCCCGTTTTACGACCTCTCTTGCCAGGGTTGCTAAGTGAATTGCTGCAGTTGATCAGTTAATCACCTGGTTAAGGGAATCTGGCTTTCCCCTGGACTTGGCTTGTCGCAAAAGGGGATCATGTGACCCTGGGACACTGCAATGGTCATAAGTATGAAACAGTTGCCAAGCATCTGAATTTTGATCCCGTGAGCCTAGGGATGCTGCAACGGTCCTAAGTGCAAAAAACGGTCCTGAGTCGCTTTTTTCATCGCCGTTGTAATTTTGAATGGTCTTAACGTCCATTCTTATTGCCCGGATCAGTCACCATTCACAATCACTCCATGCACACGCTAGGTTTTTTTGCCTTTTTCTTTCTTTTTTCGTTTCTGTTATAGTTTTGCACCAGTGAGGTTAAAATCAATTTGTTGCATTTAAGTACAATGACAATAAAGATTATACTTCTTCAGATTGGCAGTCCTCAAACTTTTGAAAAGTTTGAGAGGGGGTCTTGGAAGTGAAAAATGGGTGTGGGGGGAAAAGAGGCAGGCGTCTCCATCTTTACCCCACCCCGGCTGTGCCTGGACGGAGCCCCCCTGAGGCCAGCCCCCGGCCCTCTTCCCGGAGCTCCCCCAACCCGGAAGGTCCCTGGCCTGTCCCGCAGCGAAGCGCCGCGCCCGCCCGGCTGAGCAAGCCGCCTAGCGCCGGCAGCAGCAACTCTTCCGCCTGGCGATCAGCTGACCGCCTTCAGGAAGCGGCATCCCGGAGGGGCTTCAGCCAGGAGGACCCTCGCAGCTGGCTGGCCGGCCGCGCCCCTCGCCCCGCCCCGCCCCACCGGCCGCTCCGACAGCCCTACCGTCCTTGGCCCGAGCGCAGGCAGCGCAGGCATGGCCGGGCGGCTGGTGAACGGGACACAAGTAAGTGCCTTCGCCCGGCCCACGCTGGCTCCTCGCTCAGCCTGGCCTCTCCTCTTCCTCTCCCTTTCCTCTTTCTCCTTCTCTTCTTCCTCTCCCTCTCTCTCTCCTCCTCCTTTGCTCCTTCTTCTCTTCCTCTCCTCCTCCTCCTCCTTCCTTCATCTGCTCCTTTTCCTCTTCCTCTCCCTCCTCTCCTCCTTTCTTCCTCACCTCCTTCTCCTTTTCCTCTTCTTCTTTCTCGCCTCTTCTCCCCTTCCTCCTCTTCCTCTCCTCCGCCTTTGCTCCTTTCCTCTTCCTCCCCACCTCCTTTTCCTCTCCTTCTTTCTCTCCCCCTCTCTCTTTCCTCCTCATTTTTTCCTCTCCTCCTCTTTTCCTCCTTTACCTCTCCTTTCCACCTCCTCCTCTCCCTTTCCTCCTCCTCTCCTCCTGCTTTACCTCTCCTTTCCTCCTTTTCCTCCCCTCCTCCTCTTTTTCACCCGCCTCTGGCTGCTCCCGAGGCGCACGTGCGCTCCCAAACTTTCCCTTGGCGCCGCCCCTTTTCCCTCAGCCGCGCTTTTCCACGCCCCCCCCCCCCCGTTTCCTCGCTCCCTCGCGGGGTTCAACCTGCTGGGCGCGAGGAAAAGGCGGCGAAGGGGGAAATCAAGGAGTTTCCCCGAACAGCTGCGGTCAGTTTGGACTCGCGCACGCGCTCTCCGCTCCTGGATTTTCTTGGCTACGAAGGCCATCCAGACGTTCCTCTCCTCCTCCACAAAGCATCGGTTGAGAAACCCTTCGGGGAGTCTGGTCACACTTAAACGATGGTTCGTTTAGTGACCGTTCAAAGTTGCAGTGGCAGTGGAAAAAAGAGGCTGACGACAGGTTTTTTCCTCTCTCTTACGACGGCTGCAACGTCCCCAGGATCACCCGATTTATACTGAGACGCATGGCAACTGACTCACATATATGACGGTTGCAATGTGTGTGTGTGGGGGGGGTCACCTGATCTCTTTGCTACCTTCTGATGAGCCAAATCAAAGGGGAAGCCGAATTTGCTTAACAACCGTGCTACTAACTTAACAACGGCAATGACTCACTTAACATTGACTCACTGTGGCGGGGAAGATCGTAAAATAGGTCAAAACTCACTTAATGTCTGTCTCAGCACACAGAAATTTTGGGCTCAGTTACGGTCATAAGTCAAGGACTAACTATATGGCATTCCAGGAGGGGGGAGAAGAATACCAACTGGTAGTGCTAGGCATAAATGCATAACTCTGGCAAGAAAGGTCACAAAATGAGGCAAAACAACAAATGGCCACATAAATTTTGAGGTGAGTTGTGGTCGTATGTTGAAGACTACCTATAGTTCTTAGAGAGAGTGGTTTTTCGAAGTGGAATAGGAATGGAAATATTCTTTATTGGCCATGTGTGATTGGCGACACAAGGAATTTGTCTCCAGTAGAATCTCCCAATTGTATCTACAAACAACTTTCCAACCTGAAATACTTCAGTTAGTTAAAGCCAGTTGCCCCCTGCTAAAACTTTGTTCCCACGCCAAAATATTTATTTATATTTCATACTAGCCAATAACCTGGCATTGTCCAGGTATTTATTTATAGGGGGGAAATGTCCGGACCAAATGCAATTTCTAATGTTGGATTTTCCCCCTTAGCAGAGGGAGCCCCCTCGTGGAGTACTGTGAAGCTGTTACCATGGCAACTCCACTGCGCTGTACAGTAGAAGCCATTTTACGGCAGTACAGTAGAAGCCCCTTTAAGGCACAACAGGCTGTATCTTAACAGAACATACACCTTGAGGGGTGTTAGGGGTGTCTTACCCCCCCAGTATTTGTTTCCAGAGAGTAAGTCATCTGTATACCAAGTTCGGTTGAAATTGCTCGAGGCGTTCCAGTGTTATGCTGGAACACACATACACACACACACACACACACACACACGTTTTTATATATATAGATTTCTTTACCTTCCCATCTCCCTCAGAGAGGGGATCTGGCCAGCATACAATATAATCAATGAAATTAATGTTAACATCAGGAATGATTTAAGGTTAAAAAGTTTTAAATTAAAAAAATAATAACATTGTAACGTTTCCATTACGATTTCCAATATTGACGATGCGGTTAAATTGCTTGCCTGTTGATTTCGGGATGAAAGTGAGATTTCAACTACAATCCTGCAATAATCCTTGATTGATGGCTGCCTAATATGTCCAGGTAGCTCTTAACTTACAACTTCTTAGTTTAGTCACTGGTCAAAGTTGCAACCGCACTGAAAAAACAACAACGTATGATTGGTTGCAGCATCCCCAGGGTCATGTGATCGCAATTCAGATGCTTGGCAACTGACTCCTATTTATGACGGTTGCAGTGTCCCCTTTTGCGACCTATTGACGAGTAAAGTCAAAGGGAAAGCCAGGTTTCCTTAACAATAACTGCGCTACCAACTTAACAACTGCAACTGGTTCACTTAACGGTGGCACGAAAGTTCACAAAATGGGGCAAAACCCAATGACTATCTTGCTTAGCAATGGAAATGTGGGGGTCAACTGTAGTCACAAGTCGAGGACTATCTGTAGTGGGGTTGGTTTAGGACTTTTCTGAGGTCAGTGAATATCCTAGAATATTCATGATCTGTAAGCTGGAGTCTTGGTGGTGGCACAGTGGTTAGAATACAGCATTGCAGGCTAATTCTGCTGACTGCCATCAGTTCAATCCTGACCAGCTCAAGGTTTTCTCAGCCTTCCATCCTTCCAAGGTGGGTAAAATGAGGAGCCAGATTGTTGGGGGCAAGAGGCTGAGTCTGTAAGCTGCTTAGAGAGGGCTGTAAAAGAACTAAGAAGCAGTATATAAGTCTTAAGTGCTATTGCCTCAGCCTCCCATCTTTCCAAGGTCAGTAAAATGAGGACCCAGATTGTTGGGGGAAAGAGGCTGACTCTCTAAACTGCTTAGAGAGGGCTGTAAAGCCCTGTGAAGTGGTATATAAGCCTAAGTGTTATTGCTATTTTGTTACACTAGCAAGTCACTTCTGGGAAGCGGCTCAGGTCAATTATGAATGTTAATGTGGTTTTAAGGCACGATGTTTGCAAAACAACTATTGTGCTACTCTTACAACATGACAGCTTGGTGTAAGTTGCTTTTTGTTGCTCTCCAAAGGTAATGTATTGCCTCTCTTTAAGTGTCACATTCAATAGCATTCTGTTCAGTGGTTTCTTCTCTAAGAATAAGAATACATTTCTAAATTATTCTAAATGCATTATAATGCCTTGGTAAGGCCACACTTGGAATACTGCATCCAGTTTTGGTTGCCACGATGTAAAAAAGATGTGGAGACTCTAGAAAGAGTGCAGAGAAGAGCAAGAAAGATGATTAGGGGACTGGAGGCTAAAACATATGAAGAACAGTTGCAGGAACTGGGTATGTCTGGTTTAATGTAAAGAAGGACTAGGGGTGACATGATAGCAGTGTTCCACAACTGGGAAGGGCTGCCACAAAGAAGAGGGAGTCAAGCTATTCTCCAAAGCACCTGAGGGCAGGACAAGAAGAAATGGATGGAAACTAATCAAGGAGAGAAGTAACCTAGAACTAAGGAGAAATTTCTTGACATTTAGAACAATTAATCAGTGGAGCAACTTGCCTCCAGAAGTTGTGAATGCCCCAACACTGGAAGTCTTTAAGAAGATGTTGGACAACCACTTGTCTGAAGTGGTGTAGGGTTTCCTGCCTAAGCAGAGGGGTGAACTAGAAGACCTTCAAGTCCCTTCCAACTCTGTTATTCTAAATTCTAAAAACTCACACTTTTTAATATCTGCAGGTAGCCCTCAATTTATATTGGGAGCAGAATTTCCACTGCTAAGCAAGACAACTGTTGAAGTGAATTTGCATCTGATTTTTGGAACCATTCTTATACTTTCATGGTTGTTAAGTGAATGACTGCAGTTGTTAAGTGAATCACATTGTCTTGACAGGAATCCAACATCACTCTTGTCACTTTGCTTGTGGGAAGCTGGCTGGGAAGAGGGTGATCACATGATCCCAGTTGTAAATTTATGCCGGTTGCCAAGCATCTGAATTTAGATCACGTCACTCAGAGGATACTCTTTTTTTTTAAACAAAGTTTTATTGGTTTTTTAATATTTTACAAAGGGAAAAGGTATGGGAAAGGTTACAAATTTTGGCAGCCGCGAAATGCGGTAGGTGCACCCCCCCTCCAAACTCATAGTGTACATTTGCATAGAATTCAAATATTACATAATAGCATATAATCAGTGTGGTAAATTCAATTGGTAATTTCGGTCAGTTTATATCACATGGATTTTCTTACTTATTTGTGTGATCTGAGCTTTCTTGATGTCACCCCATCTCCCCCAGTTGGCAGTGCTCCGGCCCCTCTCGTGTCTTGTACATCTATTGAAGTGTCTTCTGGTTTTTCTAGGAGTAGTTTATTTTTTTCCATAAAGGCCTGCGCCTCTATGGATGTATTAATTCTAACTCTTGTCTCCTCCCAGAATATAAGCATACCTTCAGGCAGTAACCATCGAAACCACACCCCCTTCTGGTATAGTTTATTTGCGAATTGCGAATAAAATTTTCTTTTCTCCCTCACTTTCTTGGGGATCTGTTTCAAAATGGTTATCTCCTTATCTTTGTATGTCAAGGCTTGCCCCCTTTGTGCATTCAGGATTTCATCTCTTGTGCTTTTCCTAAGAAATTTAATGTGTACCTCCCTGGGGACATTGTGTGTTCTAGCATACGCTGAGTTCACTCTATAGGCCAGGTCTATTTCCCACCCCATCTGTTGTTTTTCCTTCTGAATATACTCAGCCAAAATGGTTGTCATGATGTCCCTTATGTTTTCATCATCTGTCTCCATCACATTCTGAAATCTAAGATAAAAAGACATTCTCTCAAACTCTATTTTCATTTGTTGGGTGTCAAGTTCTTTGTTTCCCCTCTGCACACCCTCTATTCCCCCCTTCATCTCAGCCGCCCCATCTTCCAAAAGATCCAGTCTCTGTGAGTTCTTATTAATTTTATCCTGGTTCTCTTTAATTTCTTCTTTCATCTCCTTCAATTGTCTCTTTATTTCCTCTTGTCCCTGTAGAAGTTGTTGAAGCATTTGATGAAGCTCCAGGTCCGTAGAGTTAGGTTGCTTGAAGGCTGTTAACGTTGATTGTGTGCTAGGACTGGAGGTTGCAGATGTTGGGGCAGAGGCAGCAAAGCCTGACTTTCCAGGAGGTGGTCTTTTAGATGCCATTGTTTATAAAATAAAGAGTCCAGTCAGTATAAAGAAGAATCAGTCAGAGAGATGGAACAGCCAAGAGAGTCCAGGAGGCAGAGAGTCCAGGCACAGGGGAGTTCTCTAATCACCCTGGCAAAAGAGCAGTCGTTTTTCACTCCAGGGGGTTCAGAAGTAAACAATCCACAAGAGAATTATCCAGGTAGCAGGG
This sequence comes from Natrix helvetica, assembly GCF_964273705.1. Classification (NCBI taxonomy): domain Eukaryota; kingdom Metazoa; phylum Chordata; class Lepidosauria; order Squamata; family Natricidae; genus Natrix; species Natrix helvetica. The sequence goes on along the minus strand of NC_138551.1, from coordinate 101,469,037 downwards.
AGACAAAGACCGGAAGCCTGAAGCTAAAAAGTGGAGTCAAGTTTCACATTTCATGAAGACAACGGAAGTGTGCCATCTTGCCCTGCCAGCTTCGGGTATTGAGGCAACAAATAAAGTTTTCAAAATTCAAAGTTCCCAGGGCTTCCAGATCTCATTGTCTTAAACCTTAAAAGTTTAAATCTGAAAATCCATTTAATAGGGGTGTGACATCTTTGGTTTGGCTCTCCCCCTCCTCCTTCCCTTGGGGCTGAGAGCTCACTTGTTTCCAGCCGCTTGTCCAAGGGGGGGGAAAATCCCCCTCCCCTCCAGCCGCACCTCTCCAAATCAAACCAAAAGTTCAAGTTTGCACAGCTGACAGATTTTAAAGTTGGTAATAGGAACGAAGGGAGTCTACACCTCACCGCTCCGCCGCCGCATCCTACTGAGAGGATACTCTGATGGCCTTAAGTGTGAGAACTGGTCATAAGTGTGAAGACCAGTGACAAATCATTTTCCCCATTGTTGCTGTAACTTAGCACGGTGGCTAAATAAATGCTTGTAATTTGATGACTATCTGTACTCTTCTTTATAAAAGAGTCAGGGTCCGTCAATCTTAAGATATTTTGGTAGTCTTGTGCCTGTTGGTAGCCGTTAAGATGGCAATTTGTGGGTTAACAAGGCTCTTCCTTCTTTAATCTCTTTTCAGACAGCCTTTGAATCAACATGATGGGGACAGAGGTTGTTTGCCCACACTTAGGGATGGGGGAGTAATTCTTGTCTGCTTTCAGATCTACAGTAAACTTTAAAATTCCTAACATGTAAATTAGCCTTCGGTGTTTTCTCCTTTTACCTACATATTTATGGTACTGATAAATAAAAATAAACAGCAGAGTCTGCTCAGTAACCAAACAGTCCGGGGGTTGAAGAGTTTCTTGCACAAACTTACATTTCAACAGTGAACAAAAAAGTTCATAGGATCTTTATTTCCTTAACTAGCTGATAACCCAGCGTTGTCTGGGTATTTATTTATAGGGGGAAAATGTCTGGACCAAATGTAATTTCTAATTTTGGATTTTCCCCCTTACCAGAGGGAGCCCCCTGTGGAGTACTATGAATCTGTTACCATGGCAACTCCACTGCTCTGCACAGTAGAAGCCATTTTATGGCAGTACAGTAGAAGCCATTTTAAGGCACAACAGACTGTATCTTAACAGAACTCACACCCTGAGGGGTTTTAGGGGTGTCTTACCACCACAGTATTTGTCTCCAGAGAGTAAGTCATCTGTGTACCAAGTTTGGTTGAAGTTGCTCAAGTCGTTCCAGAGTTATGCTGGAAAACACACACACACACAAACACACATGTGAATATTCCGTGATTTCCCTACAAAGCAGAATTTTATGTACTGTCATATGTCTTCATGATGAAAACATGATGCTTTCTTTCCCAAGCTCATAATGGTTTTGTACGTATGGATTGCTTTCTGTCCATTACTAAGGGTCAATGGCAACATTTTGCTTAAAGAAGTAATAGAAAGTTGATAAAAGTAAAAAACAATAAATAATTAGTAGGACTGGTTATAATGGATTGTATAGGCAATAAAGCAAAAATTGGCCACACAGATATTGAATCCTATTTGGTCAGCTAACAGCAACTATATGTAAAGTCTGAATGATCAGGAAATTTAATTAATATGTGGGGGTAATGAAACATAGCCATATCTTTTTATAAATTGGGCAGTGCAACATTACATGTTGAAAATCTAGACAGCATCCTAAAAAGCAGAGACATCACCTTGCCAACAAAAGTGTATATAGTCAAGGCTATGATTTTCCCAGTTGCAATATATGGCTGTGAAAGTTGGACCATAAGAAAGGCTGAGTGCCAAAGAATTGAGTCCTTTGAACTATGGTGCTGGAGAAGACTGCGAGTCCCTTGGACTGCAAAGCAATCCAACCAGTCAGTCCTAGAGGAGATCCACCTTGACTGTTCTTTAGAAGGCCAGATCCTGAAGAGGAAACTCAAATAATTTGGCCACCAAATGAGAAGGAAGGACTCACTAGAGAAGAGCCTAATGCTGGGAAAGATTGAGGGCAAAAGAAGAAGGGGACGACAGAGAATGAGGTGGCTGGATGGAGTCACTGAAGCAGTTGGTGTGAGCTTAAATGGGCTCCAGGGGATGGTAGAGGACAGGAATGCCGGGAGGAACATTCTCCATGGGGTTGCGTTGGGTTGGACACAAGTTCACAACTAACAACACAACAACAATGACATTACATGGATTATCTTTACAGTGCCTCTGTAGCCACAAGGACACAATCTTGAAGAATAAGATATTTTTCTGAATTTTTCTTCAAGGGCAGCTGTTGAAAGTGAAATATTAGGTCAACACTCCTCAATTTAGGGATGGTTATTTGGTTTAAATACCTGGCTGGTCTAAAAAAAAAAAGGAGATCGTCTGTTTAAAAAATATATATTTGGACTGAGATAACAAATCCCACTGCTGTTCTACATCCATAATGCATTGTTTAAGCTTGACACCACCTGCTCATAGACAGTCATACATTGTGTGCAAAGCTATAACTCTGCAGTTTTTGATAAATTGGTCTTCTCCAAGTTGATTCAAAGTTAGCAGCCAGGATTAAGGGACCAAGGTCTACAGGAAAATAAAACATCTCGGCAATTTCAACTAGAATGAAAAAAACCACCACATAGTTATACAATAGGCTGGTCTCTACTCTAATCATACCAGCTTCAGAGTGAAGCTGTATACCCATGGTGGAGAACATATGGCATGTGTGCCACAGATGGCACGTAGAGGCATTTCTGAGGGCACACGAGGCGTTGCCCTGTCAGCTCCAGCACGCATGAGCATGCTGGCCAGCTGATTGTCAGCCTTGATTTTTTTCGGCTGATTTTTGCCCTCCAGAGACTTCAGGGAAGCCTCCTGAATCCTCCGGAGAGAGAAAAACGGCCCAATGAACAACCCGGAAGTCTGTTCCCGAATTTCCAGTTTGCATTTTGGGCCATTTTTACTCTCCCCAGACTCCTAGAAAGCCTCTGGAGCCTGGGGAGGGTGAAAAATGGACCTACCCGGCCCACCGGAAGTTGAAAAATGGGCCATTTCCAGCCTTGGAGGGCCTCTGGGAGGGTGGGGTATGCCGTTTCCGCCCTCCCCAGGCTCCAAGAAAGCGTTTTCTTTTGGCACCTGAGGTGAAAAATGTTCGTCATCCCTGCTATATACCTTAGGCATACTTCACACTGTTTGAAAAGTAACCCTTAGAAATTTAGATACTGTAGTAATCGCTCTAAGGGGGAATAATATTATATGGGCCTAAATATTTTGTATAGTAATAGAAATAGTACTTAGACTTATATACCACTTCACAGTGCTTTCCAGCCCTCTCTAAGCAGTTTACAGAGTCAGCCTCTTGCCCCCAACAATCTGGGTCCTCATTTTACCCACCTCGGAAGGATGGAAGGCTGAGTCAACCTTGAGCCTGGTGAGATTCGAACTGCCAAATCGAACTGCAGAAATAGCCTGCAGTACTGCACTCTAACCACTGCGCCATCAAAGTACACCGAGTATACAGGTTAGTCCTCAATTTACGACCACAGTTGAGCCCAAAATTTATGTTGCTCACTGAAAGAATTCAGTGAGTCTTGCCCCATTTTATGACCTTTCTTGCCACAGTTGTGAAGTGAACCGCTGCAGTTCTTAAGTTAGTAACCCAGTTGTTAAGTGAATCTGGCTTCCCCATGAACTTTGCTTGTCAAGATGGTCGCAAAATGTGATCACCTGATGCCGGGACACTGCAACCGTCATAAATACGAGTCAGTTGCCAAGCGTCTGAATTTTGATCATGTGACCATGGGGCTGCTGCAATTATTGTAAGTGTGAGAAACGGTCATAAGTCACTTTTATCTGTGGCGTTGTAACTTTGGACGATCACTAAAAGGACCTGTATGGTTTGTTTTTATTTTTGTAAGCCACCCAGAATCACTGAGAATGAATGGGTGACCATATACCAGTGATGGTGAATCTTTTTTGGCTCGTGTGCCATAAGTGGGGGGAGCGCAGGGGGGTCGTGTGCGGGCATGCCACACCCATAATGCAATGCGTGACACCCCCCCCCCCCAGTGAGCATGCGCACACTACAGGCGTGACCACCCATTTTTTTGCATGCTTTTTTCGCCCTCCCTAGGCTCCAGAGGCTTTATAGGAGCCTGGAGAGGGCGAAAACAGCCTCCCCCGCCAGAAGCTCCCCGGAGGCTTCAGGGACCTTCAGGAGGCTTCCCTGAAGCCTCCGGAGCGGTCAAAACGAACCTCCGAGCAAACCGGAAGTCCGTTCCTGAACTTCCGGTTTGCCCGTAGGGCTGGTTTTTTGCCCTCCGGAGGCTTCAGGGAAGCTCATGAAGCCTCCGAAGGGCCTCCGGGGGGGGGGGAGGCTCTTTTTGCCCTCCCCAGGCTCCTATAAAGCCTTTGGAGCCTGGGGAGGGCGAAAAATGGCTTTAAAAAAGGGTGAATTCAGATGGCCAGCGCCTGCATGCGCGCTGCCCAGCTGACAGGGCAGCACTTTACGTGCCCTGACAAATGGCTCCATGTGCCACTTGTGGCACGCTTGCCATAGGTTCACCATCACTGCCATATACATTTGAACAAATAAAGATAAATAAATAGTAAAATAAATGTTAAGAGCTGTGGATGAACTTTTGCTGCTAGTCCATTAAGAATGGAATGGAATGGAATTAGAATTGGAATAGAATAGAATAGAATAGAAATAGAATAGAATAGAATAGAATAGAATAGAATAGAATAGAATGTGGAATTAATAGAATAGGGAGTGGAAACTAGAATAGAATGAGATAGGATAGGATAAGATAGGCTAGGATGTGGAATTAATAGAATAGGGAGTAGAAATAAGAATAGAATAGAATAGAATAGAATAGAATAGAATAGAATAGAATTCTTTATTGGCCAAGTATGATTGGACACACAAGGAATTTGTCTTTGATGGATATGCTCTCATTGTACATAAAAAGGAAAGATACCTTTGTCAACAATCATAAGGTAGAACACTTAATGATAGTGATAGGGTACAAATAAGCAATCGGGAAACAATATCAATATAAATTGTAAGGATACAAGCAACAAAGTTACAGTCCTGCAGTCATAAGTGGAAGGAGATGGGTGATAGGAACGGTGAGAAGACTAATAGTAATAGTAATGCTGACTTAGTAAATAGTTTGACAGTGTTGAAGGAATTATTTGTTTAGCAGAGTTCAGGGGAAAACTGTCGTTGTGTCTAGTTGTCTTGGTGTGCAGTGTTGTTTTGAGGGTACGAGTTGAAACAATTTATATCCAGGATGTGAGGGGTCTGTAAATATTTTCATAGCCCTCTTTTTGATTCATACAGTGTACAGGTCCCCAATGGAAGGCAGGTTGATAGTAAGAGAAGTTGATATCAATATTTCTCTTCTAGAGTAATAGAAAAAAAGTTGCAGAGCTGTATGTTGGTTTTATAAAGCTTAGAGATTCAAGTGGTGAGGATTGACTGGACAATCCTTATTAATTCTGGAGCAGAATTCAAAGTCAGATCCCTGCCAAAAGAATCTTTCCTCCTTGTAATTCTGATTATTGTAAGAACTGGGCTGTTTTGTTCTAAAGTAGTAAAAAAGGATAGCAGGAAGGGATAAAATCAGAAGAATCGGAAGCTCTGGGTTTTTTTTCCTTTGTTTTTCTTTTTCCGCTCATGTGTTCACCATAAAACTATTTCTCTATAGTCACTGATCTCTTTCTCAGATAAAGTTACTGAAGAACGATGGATTAAAGCCAATGAAATACTACAGTATCGGTCTGCAATCATTTTAAGACCTGCTGAACTACAATTTGTAAAGTTAGGAGATGCATTGGCAAGTTGTCATGGAAAGTCGATTGCATGTTGGAGAACATGAAATATCATCCAAACACAACTTGCCTGATTCTTGTTCTCTTGTTTTTATCTGGAACTTGGAGTAATGGAGCTTCTGAGACAAATGGAACCTTCATAAGGCCCTTAAAAAATAGAGCTCTGAACTGAATGTATGATTACTTAGCTGTTAAAACAACTCTAACCAATAGGAGCCTATCAACATTATTCTTGCAAATGTAAAATATATCACTCTGGATTTTTTTTTAAAAATATGAAACATTGGATCAACTTTCCTAAACTACTTATTAAGTTCATGATAAATTTTATGGAAGATTTCAAAGATATACTGTATTTTCCCCTAAACTTTCAACCACTGATGTATTGTGCTCTCTGAGCTTGTTTTCTTGCACATTTCAATATGTGCATAATTTTAAGCATAATTTTCAAGAACAATCTCACCCTGTGCTTGAAGAGAAAAGTTTTCGATCGGTGTGTGTTACCTGCTCTAACATATGCTGGGTGAAACATGGATACTCACCTCACAGTTGACACAAAAGCCATGAGCCGTGGAAAGATACATGCTCGGCATTACAAGACAAGATAGAAAGAGTTGCACATGGATTAGAGAACAAATGAAAATATGAGATGCCATCCAAAGAGTAAAAGAATTGAAATGGAAATGGGCTGGTCACATAGCAAGAATATCTGATGTCGGGTGGACCAAAGCAGTCGTAGAATGGATCTCACTGAATGAAAGAGACCTAAAACAAGGTGGATGGACAACATCAGCAAGTGTTGTTGTTGCTGTTAGTTGTGAAGTCATGTCTGACCCATCCCGACCCGATGGACAATGTTGTTCCAGGATTTCCTGTCCTCTACCATCCCCTGGAATCCATTTAGGCTCACACCGACTGCTTCAGTGACTCCATTCAGCCACTCATTCTCTGTCGTCCCCTTCTTCTTTTGCCCTCCATCTTTCCCAGCATGAGGCTCTTCTCCAGTGAGTCCTTCCTTCTCATTAGGTGGCTAAAGTATTTGAGTTTCTCCCTCAGGATCTGGCCTTCTAAAGAGCAGTCAGGACTGATCTCCTCTAGGACTGACCGGTTGGATCACCTTGCAGTCCAAGGGACTTGCAGGAGTTTTCTCCAACACTCTAGTTCAAAGACCTCATGCCCATTTTCTATCTCTCTCGTGCAGACACAAAGCAACATACCTGGACCACAATTGATCTTGCGTACATCTGTGGGAAAGAACCTTGGGAGGTCAACGAAAGAGCCACATCAGGGCCTTTTGGAGGCCACAGCTGCCCCTATGCATCAAGGAGAGGTGTGTGGCAGCTGCCAAAAAAGCCAGTGCATCAACAGGCCTAGGACAACCCACCACAGCCAACTCATCACGGCCAACGCGCCATGGGACTATTTGCCATGGCTAATTCACATGGAACAACTTGTCTGGGGACAAAAGTTACATTAATATTGAAGAAATGGTGGAATGGAATCATTAAAGAAAGGATGCAAAAGAAGGGACAATATGAAATAATGACAGAAGTTATTATTTATTTATTTGAAATAATTAAATGCGATTCTTGAATTGTTCCATGGTGAGTTGGCCATAGTGAGTTGTCCCATTCCAGCATCAACAGAGGGATACCATCAAGACAGTGAGAAGTGATAGTACCGCATACAGTGCTGGTCACCATGATGTTGGGACCCTAGAAAGAGGGCAGGGAAGAACAACGAAGATGATAAAAGAGGTCTGGAGGTTAAAGCACAAGGATGAACTGGTAAAGAAACTGGATACAGTGAGAATGATTAATAAAATGGAGCAGCTTGCCTCCCAAAATTGTGGGAACGCCATCGCTGGAGGTTTTCAAGAATAGACTAGACCAGGGGTCACCAACCTTTCGGACCTCAGGGACCACTAAATTCATAATTTTAAATCTTGCAGACAATTAATATGATCTGCCTAATGACTGGCTGGGTGGGCATGGGAAGGTGGTCATGTGACTGGGTGGGCGTGGCCAACTCAGTGTCATTCACATTGAGGGGTACCTTGCCAGCCTCTACTCACCACTCCTCACCTGCCCGCCCAGGTTCCTTAGGGCCCCAACAGGAAGCAGTTGCTGGAGCTAAGCAGCCACCATGAGAAAGAGTTGACAAAACAGCTGGCTCAGTTCAAATTGGATCTGACCGAGAAGGTGGCTCACTGAGGTCTACAAGCATGGGCTTTCCAAGCAGAGGGAAGACCTGTGGGAGTGCAAGGCCAGGTACCGGCACCTGGAGGCTCAGCGGGTTGAGATAGTCAGCCAGTTCCAAGCCATGATACAGTCTCACTGGAACAAGGCCCTTCGGCTCTTCTCCACCAGTGGCATTCCCTCCAGCCTTCACCCAAAGCCCCACAACAGGAGGCTGAAGCAGACCCCAGGTCAGAATTTCTGTCCCCCTCTGACCCACACAAAAAGACCCCGAAGGGGGAGACTCTCTGCAGGAACACAAATGCTCATTGCACGTATCCGTCCCAGGGACAATAGTCTGAGGACCCCTTGTTAGATACTCCCCCCTCTAGTTGTTGCAAGGACAATAGTAGTTTCCAGTCAGGTCCTCTCTTTTCAGGCGGGAACAGAGAGACCTGATTGGCTGAAGCGATGGCCAGCTCCCCTTTAAAAAGGGAGCTGCCAGACCTCTCACTCAGTGGATGCTTGTACTTGACCAAATAAAGAGCTGTTGTTATCTTAGCCTTTTGTGCCTTTCATTACCCAATCTAACACCCCTGATTTAGTGCAATATAAAAAATGCAAATAAGTTTCCTGTGGACCATCAGTGCTTCATGTACCATCAATTGGTGACCGCTGGTCTAAACAACCATTTGACCACGATAATGTAAGGTCTCCTGCCTTGGGCAAGGGATTGGACTCAAAGACTTCCTAGCTCCCTTCCAGCCTTGCGTTTCTATGATTCCTTTCATGAAGACCCCAATTAGTATCCCCTTAAAGGCTTTTGATAACTACAGTATGATCACTCCATTATGTGATGTAGAAGTAGAAGAAATTGGAGAATGCAGTGCCTTCTTGCTTGTGTAGTATAGCAATAGCACATAGACTTATATACTGCTTCATAGTGCTTTACAGCCCTCTTTAAGTAGCTTACAGAGTCAGCCTCTTTTCCCCAACAATCTGGGTCCTTATTTTACCCAACTTGGAAGGATGGAAGGCTGAGTCAACCTTGAGCCTGGTGAGATTCGAACTGCCAAACTGCTGGCAGCCGATGATCAGCAGAAGTAGCCTGCAGTACTGCACTCTAACCATTGTGCCACCACGACTCAGTGTGTCTCTGAGTTACATGCATGTTGAGATCACAAGTGTCAAGGATTAAATCTCAAATCCTAAGCACCTGGGGACAGCTGGTTCCTTTCATGGGCGTTATGGAAGGAGGTGCTGTTACACTGTTGTAGAAGTTAAAAAGCCACTTGCCTTATTCCTGATTCCTACCATAGGAAGGAAGGACACATATTATCTGATGCAGATCATAGGGACGTAGGCCCTAATTTAGGAAGGTCTAAATTAAAACGTACCTCTCTACCTTAAATTTATCATATGGCCTTAGGTAAATGAATCCTGTGATCGTATTGACTGACGTTACACAAGGCTTGTTGCAGTAATGCCAGCGTAGATTTAGGGAAGTATTACACAGGAATACGCGTGATCCCTACGAATAGTTTCCTGTGACATGAGCCTAAAAGTGCAATCTTATTTCGCTTCCATTTCAGACTGTTTGAGACCCACACAAAATAAACAGAACAATAAAACCTTCCTAGGGTAAAAGGATGCCCGAAATTATGCTGTCTGTTTCATTAATATCTTAATTTTGAAATTTCAAAAATTTCAAATCAGCCTTGATAAAGCAGTAATGCAGGTGATGATAACAATTTATTATTTCAAACATTCATTTGAGTTTTCAGCAATTTGCTTTACAGAGGATTGCTAAAATGGGGTAAAGGTTCTCCTCGCACATAGTCGTTCCTGATTCTAGTGGGCGGTGCTTATCTCCATTTCAAAGCTGAAGAGCCAACACTGTCTGTAGATGTCTCCATGGTCATGTATAGCCGGCATGACTAAACGCCGAAGGCGCACGGAATGCTGTTACCTTCCCACCAAAGTGGTCCCTATTTTTCTACTTGCATTTTTAGGTGCTTTTGAACTGCTAGGTTGACAGAAGCTGGGAGAAGTAACAGGAGGTTACTCTGTTACGCGGTGCTAGGGATTCGATCTGCTGAACTGCCGACCTTTCTGATTGACAAGCTCAACGTCTTAGCCACTGAGCCACCGTGTCCCTTCTTGGGGAGATGCCTCCAAATCTCAAAATGCACACTTACTACATAATCTCTTCTGCTCTTCATCCTTACAGGTGTCTTATATTGGCCAGGACTGCAAAGAAATTCCAGAATTCCTTGGGAGAAAATATGGAAGCATCGCGAAGAGGCTGGACCTCAGCTTCAATTTATTAAGGTAGGACATGCATGTAGATAGTTAAGCTACACCTTATCGGGAAACTTCCTTTGTTGTTGTTGTTGGTCATCAATATATGCTTAACTTTGCACACGTATATCTAATTTCATAGACATTGTTGCAAAACGCTCTACATAGTTAATATCTTCTTTACATATGGAGAATATTAGTCAATGAATTGCTTGACCCAGTGGTTATAGCTCAGCTTTTGTGGCGTAAGTTTTGTTTTAATCTTCTTTATTACCGGGTTTGCTAGAAGAAGAACAAAAAGAGAATGGATATTAGGAGCGGAGGAAAAAAATGATTTAAAGGATTCAGAAAAAAGATCTGTTTCTTAAAAAATCCAACGTCCTTGTTTTCGGAATGAAAAGAGTTTCTTGAATATGAATACACCCAACTCTGGAAATAAATGCCTTTTAGTATTTTTGTTCTGAGCAGAATTTGTCTCCCAGTTTCACCCTGGTCAGCCTTGTAGAGTTTGACTTCTCTGCTTAAACCAAGATCTTCAAACCCTTTAGAAACACTTGAGTACTGAGATTGCATTTCACCCCCCCCCCCAGTGGTTCCTAACATGGGGCTCACACCTCACAGGGAGCAATTTGATTTTTAATGGGGCAATTTGAACCTTGTTTAAACCAAAGTAATGGCCTTTTAGACTTCCTCCACGTGAGTAGAGTTCACTTTTTGAGTAAAGTAAGAATTATATGTCACAGGTGGGGGGAGGGCATCAGGATTTTTGAGATGCTTAGGTGGGACATGGCCCAGGGGTGGGTTCCTCCCAGCATTACTACTGGTTCGGCGCGCAAAACATTTTGCATGCGCGCAATTGCTTTGTTCGTGTGCATGCCAGATGCGCACTCCACATATGTGCGCATTTGCACCTCGAAAGGTCTACGTATGGGCACAACATTAGAAAAGGGAAAAAATTACATTTTTTCAATGAAGATTGTTCTGCACACGTGCAGAACAGGAAATCAAGATGGCACCCGCAAGGATAGAACCTGTTCAGGTGGGTGTCCAACCAAGTTACTATCTACTCAGCCGAACCGGTCTGAACTGGTAGGAACCCACCTCTGGCATGGCCATAAAAAGGTTGGGAATCACTGCCCCCACCCCACCCCCAGACTATGCCAAGGAGAAAACCAGAAGCTCACACACACAAACGTCCCAGAGCCTCTAAAGTCTAAACCGAGGGTGGGGACTAAGTGATCTGCTTTCCCACTCATCTTCTCTTCCAAAACTGTGCTGGGGGAAAGCAGTTCTTTATCAGAGGAGACTTCTCTCTACCTTGAGTTGTTACTGGAAGAGTTGGCTTTTCCCCCCCTCCAGAATTAGAATTCACAGAAGAGTTGCTTGAAAGTTCTACCTGCAAGCTTAGCGTCTGGTTCATATTCGTATGATGATGTGATTCCCAGCTCAGGAACAGAGCTGCCACTGCAGAACTGTGGCCATGTATATGATGTGGGGAGGAGTTTCCCCCCCCCAGGCTTCTCCAGAATTTTTATTTTGGGGTACCCCTGGGATGTGTTGATCTCCTAGAAAACCTGCATCTGGTCTTCCATAAGAGTGATATTGTCCATGTTTAAATTCCCAAACACCAGGGAGGTTTCTCTACAATCAGAGTCAACATGGCCATGGAGCATCTGGATGAGGTTGGATGGTCTTCTAGCAGGTATAATGCTAGAAGCTATAGTTCAATTCAGCAGATGGCTGATCTTTGAAGGTTCCAGGTATCCTAGAAGGCAGGGATGCGCGGTCAGGGGAGGCAGGGGAGGCAGAGCCTCACCGCTCTCATCATGAAAAGAAAAAAAAAGGGAAAAGGCACACGTGGTCCGATTCCCTGCCTTCCTGAGTCAACATGAAGGGGACCGCGGACACTCTGCCGGCTTGCGCTCCGCGGTCCCGCAGCTTGCGCTCCACGGTCCCCTTCATGTTGACTCAGAAAGGCGGGGAATGGGACCACATATGCAGGAGGCTGAGGCTGCCTCAGCCTCCTGCACACGTGGCCCCATTCCCCGCCTTCCTGATGATGTCACCAGCCTCATCAGCCATAAACCTCACCGCACGTCACTGCTAGAAGGTCTACCAGCATCTTGTGTTGGGAAATAAGGGGAAACACCACTGGAACGCCAGAATGTTTTGGAACGATAGACTGGTGTTGATCTAGGCAATATAATGAGGATGGATCTGCAAATTGTTGAAATATAGAAACATAGGAAACTGATGGTAGAAAATGACCTAGTGGCTCATCTTTGAGCTTGCTTTTTGTTTTTGGTTTTTTAAAAAATTGATTTATGCATTTGTTTACTGGTTTATTTATTGTTTTTAATTATTCTTCTTATGCTTCATTTAAAAAAAAATGTCAGAGGATGGACATGTGTTTATCCCAATCATGTTTAAACTACTGATGGTAGAAAATGACCTAGTGGCATGGTAACAAGGTCAGCCAATGAATAGGCATAGCAACCAATGGGAGCTTAAATAGATCTGAGTCTGTGCTGAGAATCGAAACTGAAACTACTCTATCTACTCTGAACTCTGAAATGAAACTGTTCTCTCCTGCTTGCATTCTGCTTGTAACTTCTACCATGTTTGAAAGAATTTACTATTGCTTTTGTACATTTATTCATCTGTTATTATGTATATAAAGAAGTTAATGAATCCAGCTGAATCAGTTATCTGTGTGCTTTCTGGATTTGATTTTTCTGCAACAAACTCTGACATTTATTTGTTTTTAATTATTCTTTTTATGCTTTATTTGTTTTATTTTTAAAAAATATATCAGATGATCGACACGTGTTTATCCCAATCATGTTTAAACTCAATTACTGATGACTGACCCACTACTTCCACTGGAAGTTGGTTCCAAGCTTCCACTATCCTTTCTGTGAAATCATCCTTTGTAAATATGGCTTTTGTGAACTTCCCTCCTGTCACTTTGAGGTTACATTTCCATGTTCTTGATTTTGGCTTAATGGTTGGTGTGTGTGTGTGTGTGTGTGTGTGTGTGTGTCTGTCTCCATGCTGCAGCAGTTTATTTTATTTTATTTAGTTTGTCAAACATGTACAAGATAACAGATATAAGTATAAATATGGACATGAACAGAGGAAATGAGTACAAATAAATGGGGACACTAGGACAGGGATGGTAGGCACACAGGTGCACTTATGCACGCCCCCTTTGCGGACCTCTTAGGAACTGGGTGAGGTCCATGGTAGACAGTTTAAGGTTGAAGCTGTGGGGGTTTGAGGATGTAACAGCGGAGTCAGGTAGAGCATTTTAGGCATTGACCACTCTGTTGCTGAAGTCGTATTTTCTGCAATCGAGTTTGGAGTGGTTTACCTTGAGTTTGTATCTATTGTTTGCCAGAGTATTATTGAGGTTGAAGCTGAAGTAGTCATTGACAGGTAGGATATTGTAGCAGACAATTTTGTGTACTACGCTTAGGTCAGACCATAGGTGACGTACTTTCAGGTTGTCCAAGCCCAAAATTTCAAGCCTGGTGGCATAAGGGATTCTATTGTGAGCAGAGGAGTGGAGGACTCTTCTCGTGAAGTTACCTCTGGACCCCCTCAATCGTATTAATGTCTGATATACAGTGTGGATTCCAGGCAGGCAGGCAGGCAGATGAGCTGTATTCGAGAATTGGTCTGGCAAAGGTTTTGTATGCCTTAGTTAGCAGTACAATGTTACCAGATTAGAAGCGTTGCAAAATTGGAGTGTATACAGTTGGAGTGTATCGTTGAGCTCTTAAAAACATTTGGGGGGGGGGGGAGTTTCTGGAAATTTTTCCTTGGCAAATGATTTACAAACAAAGCTTTGGTCAAATTATTTGCAAATGAGAATGAGATTCTATAATGATATCTTGATGTGCATGAAGACAGGAAACAAAGCATATAATTGCCTGTTCGTGTGTTGGTAAGCGGTATGTGTTTTATGGATACGAATTACAAAATTATACAGCCTGCAATCTTTCTGTGGATTATTTGAGATTAGTTTGTATACTACTTGTTCGCCATGTGCTTCTTAGTCATAGTTCTGAGAGATATGGTGGCCTCTGATTTCTACTGCAAATTAAAACAACTTCTATGTATTATTGAAAGGGACACGGTGACTCAGTGGTTAAGAAAGGTCGGCAGTTCAACTGCTTGAATTCCTAGAACCATGTAAGCAAGTGAAAATGCAAGTAGAAAAATAGGGTCTACCTTTGGTGGGAAGGTAACAAACATTCCATGCGCCTTCAGCATTTAGTCATGCCGGCCATATGACCATAGAGACATCTTCGGACATCACTGGCTCTTTGGCTTTAAAATGGAGATGAGCACCGCCCCCTAGACTCAGGAACGACTAGCACATATATGCAAAGGGAACTTTTACCTATGTATTATTTGCCTATCTGAACCATGATGGATGTACCGAGTGTCTTTTGTCATTACCTTTCTTCTTTTCTTTTTTCTTATCCTTGCTTTTAATTTAATTTTTCGAGTAGCATAAAGCACGATTGGGATCTTGCTCAAATCAAGAGATTTGTTAGGCTTCCTGGAAGTCCTGAACTGAAAAGAAAACAAAACGACATTACCGATAGAAGCTATATGCATTCCTCATTTGATTATTTTCAGTGAAACAAACAGGCTTCGCCTTTAGCAGAATGGGACTGGACTCACTACTGCCTTGACCTGCTGAAAAACACCAAAAAAAATAGATCTAAATTAAAATGCATTTTATATTTAGCCTGAATGTGAGGTATGCAAATAGAAAAGATATGATAGTAGCTTGCATAACGTTCTTTGGGTATCTTTGGTGCTACACAGTTTTAAAAAGAGAAGAAATGCAACTTAAGGGAAGTCAGGCACATTTTAAGGTGGCAAAATAACATAGGCCAGACCCCTAAAGGGTTCGTTTTCTTCTTCCTTGTATTGCTCAGGGCTTATATTTTACAAAACAGATGTAACCGACACCAACAACAGTTTTTGTTTGTGACTTAAAGTGGTTCATTTTTTAAAAAGGGAATGGATCTTTTCAATAGCATGTTGTGATGTGATGTGGAAATCTTCCTTTACTTCGCTACAGGGGGTCCTTGACTTATGCCCACTTATTTAGTGACCGTTCAAAGTTACAACTGTTCTGACTTAGGCTTCCCCAGCAGCACGAAGCCAAGTCCTCGTCTCTAGAAACCTCTTTTATTTAATTTATAGTGATTTACCCTCTCCAGCAAAGTCCTGGCCTGCAGTCTTTCAAGATAGTTCACAATTACTGACCTTTATCAGGCTTGGAGAGTGGCCAGGCCGATATCTTTCAGACTTAGCAAGAATGCAGCAAGAATGCAGGAATGAACTAATTGTCTCCTGCAAACTCTCCTCCCCTTTCGCTCCTCTTTTATTCCCTCTGGGAGGAACCATTCACCATTCCCCTGTGGCCTTACTCCCAAGTCGACCCCTGTTCTTTAGCTGTTCCATTCTCCTAGCAGCTCTGCGCAGGCGCACACTGGGAACAGCCTGCAGCTGTTCGTCTGCTCCACTGATGTCTGACTCCAAAGGCAGCTGATAACTGTCAGACGGCCCTGGCCCAGTCTCTGTCTCTGACACAGAGCCCTCATCAGAGCCTTCCCCAGACTCCAGGACTAGCCCATGTTCTTCCCCAACCTCCTCACTTTATGAATCTGCTGCCAGGTCTGCTGGTCGCTGATGGGCCACAACAACAGCACTGGACAAATGACTTACAATCGGTCCTTACCTTTATGACCGTTGCCATGTTCCCATGCTCACGTGATAAAATTTGGGCACTTGGCAACCAAAATGTATTTATGATGGTTGCAGTGGTCCCAGGTTCACATGATCACCATATGTGACTTTCTTAACTGGTTTCCAACAAGCAAAGTTGTAAAATTGGGTGTGGCTCACTTAACAATCACCTCGCTTAGCGACAGATATTGTTGTGGCTTACCAGCGGTCAGAAGAGCTAACAGCAGAGTCGGAGAGTGAGGAGGTTGGGGAGGAACATGAGCAAGTCCTGGAGGCTGGGGAAGACTCAGACGAGGGCTCTGCATCGGAGGCAGAGAGGGGACTAAGGCCGTCTGGCAGTTTTCAGCTGCCTTCGAAGCTAGACAGCAGTGAGGCAACGGAACAGCTGGAGCCTGTTCCCAGTGTGCACATGCCCAGAGCTGCCAGAAGAAAAAAAAAAAGCTGAGAAATCAGGGTCAACTTGGGAGTAAGGCCATAAATGGGCAGTGAATGGCCCTTCCCATAGGAAATAAAAGAGGAGCGAAAGGGGAGTGGTCTTTTGCAGGGAACAATTTGTTTGTTCATTTGTTTCAGGAGTGTGAAGATCTGTCCATGAATCTCAGAGACTCTGTGCCAACTCTTTCCTTGCACAGGACTGCGTTTGGAAAATATTTACATGGCAGCTTTCCAAGCTAGATAAGGTCTGTGATCATAACTTCATCTTTGAAAAACTGTTTCCCAGGCCTTTGCTGAATGTGAATGAGAGGAATTCACATTCATTTAATAAAAGGGGTTTTTTCAGGACCAGGAATCTGCTTGGTGCTTTTTGGGGAAGCCTCGGTCAGAACAGATGTTTGGATTCCAATAGTGGTCATAAGTCTACCTGTATTTATTAATAGGGTTTTTATGCCACTTTTTCTCTGGGACACCAAGTCGGTGCCTAACAAAAAAAGGAAAGAGACTGTTAAAACAAAGCATGAAAAAGAGTAAAGAATTGATATTTAAAACTCTGCCTCAAAGTATTTTAAAAAGAGTTTCCTTTGTTCCTTTTTAAAATGGAAAGAGATAAGAGGATGTTGGTGATAAAAAAAGAAAATTTGTTTTGCATCACCTTAAACTTGGGATCTCTAAAAGAGCCTCTCCATGGAAAAAAATATATATTCTCAGATCAAATAATGTGGATTTTATAACTACACTCCTGAAATAGGTCTTTTAGTCCTGCTGGCTATGGTGGATGAAATCGGTTTGCTGCAAAGAGTTTGCTGGAACAGAAAAAGAAAATGATGATGATGACTTTTGCTCAAACTAACTGTAACCAGAAAACACGGTGTTTACATAGACATTGGAATTGTTACTGTTTCTTTATATAGCAAAAAGAAAAAAAATATTTTAAAAAAACTAAAAGAAAAGGATTGACTTTTGTCTTTTTAATATTCATTAATACAACGATTGTAGATTGCCTGGAATTATTTTGAGCTGTGAAACATGCAGGCATGTGCAGGCTCACACAATTACACCCGCACAGGTTTACACACCCACACATCTACATATAGGCTTCATGATCATGTTTATTGTAAAATGAACAAAATAAATAAATAAATGAAATGAGGAAAAAGTATTTAAAATAGGCAGCCTAAAGAAACAGCTCTGAAATCAGGAGGCCATCAGACCAGTTTTAATTGCCACAATCTCCACTGTCACAAAGCTAAATAGAATGTGCAGTATTATGGATAAATGTTATTAGTTGTGAAGTTGTGTTCGATCCATCACGACTCCATGGGCAACGTCCCTCCAGGTCTTCCTGGATATGGAAAAATAGAAAAAAATAAAGTCATTTGGCATTTTGACAATACGGATGAAACACCCTTCCACGAGCCAATCGTCTCTCTGTTGTCTGCCCTCAAATCTTGACTCGTACGTAACATTTTAACCACTTTGGAAACCTGTTTTGTGTTGGAAAACAATTATAGATTCCTTCGGTCCACCTTAGGATGAAGCAGCACGGTAAAAAGAAGAGGGAGAAACAAAGGAGAAATTTAAGATAAAGCATGTCATCCTTTTTTCTATTCGTCATGATGAATCTTCTTCGGCTTCCACAGGGTGAAAAAAAACCCTTCACCCTTCCACAGGGTGAAAAAAATCTATTGTTAAAACTTTTCATTGTGGTAGCTTTTATGAGGTACCCGGGAATATTTTCCTTGTAATTGGGCAAATCTTAATAGTCGCAATTGCATATTTATCAGTGTGAGAGGCTCTTAATAATGTAGCTGTCACGCACAAACACATTTCTGCATGAAATCCATTTAGTCCCTGCATTGTTCGGGCCCCGGAATGTCACTGGGACATCAAAGCCCTCCCTTCAAGGCTCCAGCCCAGCCCTGCAGCGGCAGGAGAAAAGGCTGGATCAATAAATGTAACATGTTAATGCCAAGCAAATAGAATAAAAGATTTTCTCTGACAAGAGATGAAAAATCACCTTGTGTCAGCTGGCATGGTGGTGCCATTTCAGGCGAGACACTTCAAAACTTGATCTGACAGGGAAAGAGGAGAGATGATGGTTATAAGATGCTTTTGTTTCCAACTTCTTCTTCTTCTTCTTTTTTTTGACCTGTCAGGCTTTTGAATTGGTTCCCCCCCCCACTCTTTTTTTGTGTGTGTCATGTGAAAATTGTAGTCTGAGGCAGTTTGGAAGCCGTTTCTCTCCTCAAATGGGTGAACGCCGCTGTTTAATTGATTCACTTAGCATTTGAAACTGTCACGCATTAATAATTGCTAAATCCTGTAGGTGCTCTCTGATGTGTCACACTTAAATGTGTAGTTATCAGAAAATTAATATCCTTAATGAACCAACACTTCAGAGGAGCATTGCGTGAAATTCTCCTTTTGCCCTTTCATTTCCTGAATGTATTCCAGCCAGTTTTTTGGAGGGGATCCTTTCCCGGGGGCTGGATTTCCATCCTTCTGATGCCCAACAATTGCCTCGTTGCTTTGGGTACACAGTGTGCTAAGTGACAAATGCAGTAATTATACTGGAGTTAGTAATTAACATAATTATAGTCAATTATGACAAATACAGTACAGAGAGAAATAAATGGGGATGGGGGGAGAAATTAACAAGCTAATTGATTTATCTTTTTATGTTGTTGCAACTGGCAATTGTAATCCCATTCGTTCCCTGGGAAATAAGAACAATGTTTACACGTTGGGCATTTTGTTATGAACTGGTCCTCGGCTCATGTTTACCTACAGAATTTCCTTTCTTTCTCTCTCTTTCTTTCTCTCTCTCTCTTTCTCTTTCTTTCTTTCCTTCCTTCTTTCTTTCTTTCACTCTCCCTCCCTCCCTTCCTTTATTTTTTCTTTCTTTCACTCTCCCTCCCTCCCTCCCTTCCTCTTTCTTTCTTCCTCTCTTCTTTCCTTCCTTCCTCCCTCCCTCCATCTCTTTCTTTCTTTCTCTCCCTCCCTCTCTTTCTTTTGTTCTCCCTCCCTCCCTTTCTTTCTATCTATCACTCTCTTTTCCTTCCTTCCTTCCTTCCTTCCTTCCTTCCTTCCTTCCTTCCTTCCTTCCTTCCTTCCTTCCTTCCTTCCTTGAACATACCAGGGAAGGAGAAATTAGAAACAATCCCATCAGCCTATTTTAAAAGGGCATTCTTCTCCTATCCCCCAAAATAAAAGCACAAGTCTGGGTTTGTGGGACTTCATTTCAGAAAAAGCAAGGTTTTACTTCTCACTGTTGATTTTATATTTGCCAGGTGGAACTGGTAGGGTGCCTTGGATTGTGATATATATACATTGTGTGAGTGTGTGTGTGTGTGTTTGTGTGTGTGTGTGTGTGTGTGTGTGTGTGTGTGTGAGAGAGAGAGAGAGAGAGAGAGAGAGAGAGAGAGAGAGAGAGAGAGAGAGAGAGACTGTCATACGTCGAAACCGGTGCTTGGATATTTTTTCCTCCTCTGCTGAGGGAACGGTAGGTAAGTAAATAAGAAACTGACAAATTCACTTCAGTTTTCCTGACAAGGGTGATCTGAGACTCTTGCCCCCCCCTTTTTTTTTCATCTGTTGCTTGAATTAAAGCTTCTAGGCAAATATTCTAATGGCTAAACATTCCCCAAGATTTCTTTCCCTTGGGCTGGCTATATTTGCTTCTAACCGAAGAGCGTCTCAGCTTTTCTGAGATGATATTTTGAAACATTCTAACCTGAAGGATTTCCCACAGCTTGCTTCTCTCAAATATTCCAGAAAAGGAGCAAGCCTGGGAGAAGCAGATTTAGGAGGCCAGGTTCTTGGGCTCACACACATATGATTCAGCCTGGGGATAAGAGCTTTTCGGCTTGCTGCCCCCAGCTTTCCTTTCCCCAGCTGCTGCAAAGCTAGCCAGGACTTGCCGCTATATAAACATCGGCATATTTGGGTTGTTTTGGCCTAAGGAGAGAATAGGAATCATAGAAGGGCTGTCGCAAATGGGAGGAAATCAAAACTAGTTCCTGGTTGTCTGTAGAGGTTCTCAGTCCACCAGTTCATGGTTGTCCCAAAGGTGCTTTTTTCAGGAGGCAACTGGACTTTCCCCTTTTATACCAGTGTTTCCCAACCTTGGTCACTGGAAGATAGATGGACTTCCACTCCCAGAATTCCCTAGCCACTCATCTTGAATTTGCCAAATTTGGTGGCTCTATAGCATCAAGCAAACCTCAGCTATTTCACAGGATAAAATAGCTTCGGGTTTTGATTGATTGATTGGTTGGTTGGTTGATTGATTGATTTTCTTTGCTGCTCATCCCCCCTACGTGATGACTCCATCTTTATCTTCCATCATCTCAACTGCATTATTGGCAATTGCAGGGGGTAGTTGGCTGTACATACTTCAACCAGGAACCAAAGGGGCTTTTTCAGGAGGCAATTGGACTTTCTCGTTTTGTCTTTTGAAGACATTTCGCTTCTCACCCAAGAAGCTTCTTCAGCTCTGACAGGATAGTGAGGAATGGGAGGATTTTATATTCCTTGCAGGCAGCTGGTCATTTGCATCGTTTTAGAGAGTCCTTGAAGCACTTGAAGGTTTATATATGTCCTCAGGGTCACATGAGTGGTGCAAATGGTTCCTGCAGTCTGCCATTTTTTCCTCTGGAAATCCATTCCTACTTCCACACCATTCCAAGGGTTTTCATCCCATATTGTATAGCTAAAAGTCTGTTGAGAGTCATCCAGGTCATAGTTGTCCCAAAGGTACTTTTTCAGGAGGCAACTGGACTTTCTTGTTTTTTTTTCTTTTAGACACCCTTGGGATGATGTGGGAGTAGAAAACCAGCTGGCCAGTGGGGTGCACATGGACAGGCATGGTGAGCCAAACTGGGGCAATGACTTGCATGTCCCCAAGAGAAGGCTCTGCATGCCACCTGTGGCACACATGCCATAGGTTTAACATAATGGTTCTATCATCCCCTTTCTAATCTGTGTGTGGAATCACGAGATTGCTTACACATCTTGATTTTACAATGGTATTAAAAGGCAGGATCTCAATCTAATTAGATTAAACCTATAATAATAATCCTAGCCTAATAAAGTCTGGGTTGCTATTTTTTAATGTGCATTTTGTTACTTGGATTCCCTTTGACGAAAGGGGAATATATATATATATATGTATGTATGTATGTATGTATGTATGTATGTATGTATATATATATATTGCAGGCCAGGGAATCAGGGTATCAAATTAGAATGCGGCCGCGCGGGCAGTCTCGGGAGTCGCTAGATACTCCCACGTAACACCTCTCCTGCGCGGGCTGCACTGGCTACCTGTAGCTTTCCGGGTGCGTTTCAAGGTGCTGATTATCATCTTCAAAGTGCTCCATGGCACAGGGCCTAGTTATTTGCGGGATCGTATCCTGCCCCACACATCCCTTCGGCCGATTCGCTCACACACAGAGGGACTCCTCCGGGTGCCGTCCACTAGGCTGTGCCAGCGGGCGACGCCCAGGGGAAGGGCCTTCTCTGTGATGGGCCCGACCCTCTGGAATGACCTTCCCCCTGATATTAGAACAACCACGGACCTCCGCTCTTTCCGTAAGAAGCTCAAAACCCACCTATTTAATCTAGCCGGCTTGGCCTAATTCCAGCTCTCCCACCTCAGTCTGTATTTTTAAATTTTGGTCTTAGGCTAAGTTTTAAATTTTTATAAATTTGTACAGAGGTTTAAAGTTTAATTCGATTTTAACTATATTTATGATTATTTGTAAGGTTTTTAATTTGGTACCTGTACACCGCCCCGAGTCCCTTCGGGGAGAGGGGGCGGTCTAGAAATCAAATTTAAAAAAAAGATGTGAATATGTAGTAATTACGCTGTCATGCAGGTCCAAGTTAATACAGGTACAGGTTTGCAAATCAAGGTGCAGAAGAGACACTGACAGTGAGGAAAGGTTTCTGTGTTTTTCTGAATATTTGTGGAAGGTTTTCAGTAACTTGGTCCAGTAGTTGTGCAGTGTTGTTGTTTTTTAAAACCCGAGGTATGTTGATTTGATTTTGGCAAAGTGGAGAGGAATTTTATCCAAAAGAATGCCTCGAATTTCTCTCTGCCACTTTCTCTCTCATTTTTAAAAAATAATTTATTGAACAAATTTATACAGCTGCCATCTACCCAAGGAACTCTGTGCAAGGACTATAAATAAAGCATAAATAAGCATAAATAAAATTATGCAAATCTTATTCAAAGTAAACTGGGTTGAAGCCCCTAACATTTACAATGTTGGTATAACAAGCTAAGCTACATCCCTGCTCTGAAGCTCCATTAAACTTCTTGGTCCAGGATCTGGGGGAAGAGCCAGGTCTTCATCCGTCCCTCCGTCCCTCCATCCCTCCCTCCGTCCATCCATCCATCCATCCATCCATCCATCCATCCATCCATCCATCCAAATGGCTGTGTGTGTGTTTGTTCCAGCATAACTCTGGAATAACTTGAGTAATTTCAACCAAACTTGGTACATAGATGATTTACTCTCTGGAAACAAATACTGTGGGGGTAAGACACCCCTAGCACCCCTAGGGGTGTGTGTTCTGTTAAGATACAGCCTGTTGTGCCTGAAAATGGCTTCTACTGTACTGCCTTAAAATGGCTTCTACTGCACAGCCAGTGGAGTTGCCATGCTAACAGCTTCAAAGTATTCCACAAGGGGTCTCCCACTGGTAAGGGGCAAAATCCAACATTAGAAATTACGTTTGGTCCGGATATTTGTGAATGTCCAATACAGGTTTGGGATAATAACTGGGAAACGGCGGGTTAACATCTAGTATATTATACAAGGCTAGTAGACTTGTGACTGTGCACATCTCAAGAGGGAAACTGGAACATCTCCTTTCCACTTGACATGGTGGAATGGCAGAAACCTTCGGGAAGAGGTTGTGTAAGGCAGAGCTTGAGAGGTGACAACAAGCAACTTGAGTTGTACTTGGAACCTCACATGGAGCTGGTGCAGCTTATGGAGTTACGTGATTGTATTGTGGTGTGATCAATATTGCACATGTTGCTGTGTTTTGGACCAGCTTAGTCCAGATCAAGCTTCTGCATGATTGTCCATGGAGATCCTCCGTCATCCAGGTCATGGTTGTCCCAAAAGTGCTTTTTCAAGAGGCAAATGGATTTTCTTGTTTTTCCTTCTGCGGTAGCCAAGAGGTGGAGTTCTCACCTCACAATCAGGAGGCTGTGAGTTCAATCCTAGGTAGAGCAGTTTTTCTCTCTGGGCAGTATATATCTGCTGAATATAACTCCACATTGGCGACAGGAATGGCATCTGGCCATTAAAACACTCAGGTCCAGTCAGTTGCACAGACTCTACCCTGCAAGGAATTATGGGGTCATTAAAAGATGAGGATGAATTTGTTAAGAGCTGACATTTCAGTTCTGCATTGGAAAAATAAGTAAATTATGCTTAAAGCTGGATCCTTTAAAAACTTTATGGTCGTTGTTTATTAGGTACTACTTGCTTTGTCCATAATTATTAGCACATGTTCTTGGTAGATAATTTCAATGTTCTCATAAATTAGTGGAACAAGTGTCCAAGGCTCAATTCTCCCAAGCTTGAAAGACCAAGCCTTGCTTAGCAAAGGTCAAGTATTATAAAAAGAAGTCATCTGATGGACCTACAGAGCTTTTCATGGTATGAATTTTTTTTTGGGGGGGGGGCAATTTTCAAATCAACCACATGCCGAAAGTACAAATGGAAGTTTAGCAGTTATGTATTAAGGCAAGGATAAAAGGATTTGCAGTTACAATAATAGAATAACAAGACCTGGAAGGGACCTTGTAGGTCCAACCACCTGCCCAAGCAGGAGACCCTGCACCATTTTTTTAAATTATTATTTTATTTTTAAACAAACAAAAACAAAAACGTAAAACACATACATCCTTCTTCCATTTCATATAGCGTGTTGTTTGGTTACAAGATTTTGTGCGTCCTTTCCATGGTCACCACTTGCAATTATATATCGAGTCACAAATTGTTCATTTGGTAAACAGATACATTATTGTTATGTGTCAATTTTTCAACTATAATTATTATTCCTTAATTTTAAACAAGGTATTCTAAATATTATTGAAAAAGTTTTATACAAACATATTTTCCCCTTTTAACCCCCCCACCATACAGTGTAAATCCCATACAGATACTATACCCCCTCCCCTCCCCCCAGCCCCCCCTAAAAAAAGGAAATTCAAATATTATACCAATTATTTTACCCCCTCCCCTCCCCCTGTCTAAAAGTAGATTACTCATACACATATTGCTCTCCTCTCTTCCCAACAATCACAATATAAATTTCTCTTAGAATAATAATAGCCCATCAATCCCTTCTTCTAAACTAATTTAATCATATAAATCATAATATAAATTTCTCTTAAAATAATATTTCATTAATCCCATCTTCTAGTATATTTATACATATATATTACTCCACCCTCCACCCTAACCCACCCCCACCTCCCACTCAACCCCCCCCCCCTGACTTCCACTATACACCACTCTAATGATTCCAAGCATCCCATGTATTATTTACTCTAATCAACTATCAGTCTAAACAATCTTACCTAAAGGCTACATAATACCTCCTAGTCTGGTACTTATTCTGTATATAATCAATCCATTTTGCCCATTCCTGTGTATAATTCTCCTGCTTCTGATCTTTTAAAAAAGCTGAAATTTTTGCCATTTCGGCGAACGCCGCCACTTTCTGAGTCCATTGACCAATTGTCGGTAAAAAATCTTTCTTCCAATGTTGCGCAATCAGCAGCCTAGCTGCTGTGACCATATACAGAACCAATTTTGTTTCCCCTTTAGTAAGATCCTTAGCTATGCCCAGTAGAAACATTTGCGGAGTAAATTGTATTCTTTTTTTCAGTACATTTTGCATGACCCACCATATTTTTATCCAAAAAGCCTTAACCTTATTGCAGGTCTACCATATATGAAAAAAGGTAGCATCTAGGCACCCGCATCTCCAACATTTTGGTTGAATATTTGGGTACATGCATGATAATTTTTAGGATCTAAATACCACCTGTAAAACATTTTATAAAAGTTCTCCCTTAAATTCTGTGACTGTGTAAATTTAACATTCTGAACCCATATTCTTTCCCATGTTTCCAACATAACCACTTCACCAAAATTCTGAGCCCATTTAATCATACAATCCTTAACCAATTCACTTTCTGAATCTCTTTCTAACAGTACATTATATATTCTTTTAACTTGTTTTGGGCCAGTCTCTTTTATCTGCTTAATCAGATCCACTTCTTTGTCCATAAAACCGACCCTTCGATCTTCTTCCCATCTCTTCTGTAGCTGTATATAATGTAACCAATTTAAAACAATTCCTTCTTCCAACAGTTGTTCCAAAGTTTTTAACTTCCATTCATCCCCATCAGCGATAAGCACATCTTTGTATAAACAACCCCCGAGTGACTTAATCATAATCCCCATGGTGTCTGCAAGATCCAACCAAAGCGGTATTTTATAATCCCAATTGGGCCGGTGCTTCTTCCATACTCTCATCAGGGCACTTCGGAGAACGTGATTGTTGAACACTTTGTCCACCCTATCTTCATAAAAAAGATATGCATGCCACCCTGCACCATTTTTGAAAGAAGGCTTCCAGTTAGGAAGCTCCCACAACTTCCGAAGGCAACTTCTGTTCCAAGGGTTGATTGTTCTCATTGTCAGAAAGTTTCTCCTTATTTCTAGGTTGAATCTCTCCTTGGTCAGTTTCCATCCATTATTCCTTGTCTGGTTTTCAGGTGCCTTGGAACCCCTTGCTCTCTGTGGCAGCCCCTCAAATATTGGTAGACTGCTATCATGTCTCCCCTGGTCCTCTTCACTAGACTAACCATGCCCAGTTCCTGTAAGCGTTCTTCATACAGATTAACCTCCAGTCCCCTTATCATCTATGCTGCTCTTCTCTGCACTCTTTCTAGAGTCTCAACATCTTTTTTATAGTGTAGTGACCAAAACTGCATGCAGTATTCTAGGTGTGGTTTTACTAAATCTTTATAGAGTGGTATTAGTTCCTCCCTTGATCTTGATTGTATGCCTCTATTAATGCAACTTAAGATTGTGTTGGCTTTTTTGACTGCTGCTGCATACTGCTGGCTCATATTTAGCTGGTTGCCCACTAAGACTCCAAGATCCCTCTCACAATTACTGCTATTAAGCCTAGTTTCACCCAGTCTATATGCACACTTTTGGTTTTCCTTGCCCTAAGTGTAAGACTTTACTTTTCTCTACATTGAATTTCATTTTGTTAGATAGGGCTCAGTGTTCAAGTTTGTCAAGATCCATCTGGATCTTGAGCCTGTCTTCTAGGGTGTTAGCTATTCCTGCCAGCTTAGTATCATCCAGAAACGATCAATTTCCACCCATTATTCCTTGTCTGGCCTTCTGATGCTTTGGACAATAGGTTGACCCCTATTGATGATGGTGATGGAAATAAAGAAAAGCTAATAATGAACCCTTTTCATAACCTTGACATTCTTCATAGACTTCGGCATCTTAAAAACATGGTGATATCCTCAGAATTTTCAATATACCAGACTTTTGTAAAGGTATCAAGGAGGGGCCCAACCATAACTAAGGACAGATTTCCTGGCAGTGAGAACACCCGGTGGAAGAGCTTGCCTTCAGAAGTTGTGGATGCTCCATCACTGGAGGCTTTTAAAAAGAGACCGGACAAGCACTTGTCTGAAATGGTATAGGGTCTCATGCCTGAGCAGGGGGTTGTACTAGAAGACCTCCAAGGTCCCTTCCAACTCCATTACTCTTTATTCTGATTTTTTTTTGAGGGGGGGGGGAAGGCTTAATTCACAGGAGCTTAGTTTAGCTCAGGGGTCTCCAATCTTGACAACTTTACGACTGGTGGACTTCAACTTCTAGAATTCCTCAGCCAGTGCATGAGGAATTCTGGGAGTTGAAGTCCACCAGTCGTAAAGTTGTCAAGGTTAGAGACCCCTGGTTTAGCTGACACTGAAACTACAATTGGCTTTCCACTGTTTTGACTTTTTCTGACCAAAGAAAAGCTTAATTGTGTAATTATTTTGCCCAAAAAGCCTAGCAATGGGTTTTGTTGTTTTGGGTGTTGCTTACCTCACCCAACTATTCAGAAGCTTACATTCAAGATTGTTTTACCAGCTTGAAAGTGTCTGCTTCGGAGTCAATTTTTAAAAATGGAAATGACACGGTACCTGATACGGAGGTTAGAATGAGCTTATTGAATGGGGATTAATTAATTTAATTGAAGATGGAATGGAAGCATTAATAAAAACCCAACATTCTAATAATAAATTCAGGCTTATGTGCCACCTATTTTTTTAAGTGAGAGGAATAAGATAAATACATATGGTGCAGTAATGGGATTCTAAATTTTTACTACGGTTATGTGGGTGTGTCTTGGTGGGCATGACGTGTCTTGGTGGGTGTGTTGATGGGCATGGCAGGGGAAAGATACTGTAAAATCCCCATTCCCTCCCCACTCTAGGGGAAGGTTACTACAAAATCCCCATTTCCTTCCGATCAGCTGAGATTCGGGAGGCAGGAAATAAATGGGGATCGGGTCAGTTAAAGGTGATATTTGCCGGTTCTCCAAACTACTCAATACTTCTGCTACCGGATCTCCAGAACTGGTCAGAATCTGCTGAACACCACCTCTGATATGGTGCTTTCAAATGAAAGACGGTGGAGAAATGTGTATTTTAGGTTTAATCCTTCAGACAAACCAGTATATTTCTTATAGTGATTTCCCTTTCCCCTCTCCTCCCTCTCCCTTCCCCCCCCCCTTTCCTCTTTTTATGACAAATGTGAAATAGAGTTATCTCAAAATTATGGATGTCTTACCTGCTGTTCTTTGTAGAAAGCATCTTCTTTAGAAAATGTATTTTATATGGAAAACTATATCTGAACAGATTGAATGTATCATCTCTCATCAGACATTGATTATAACATTTGCAGTGAGTGCTGTTTATCAATAGATAGAGAGATATAAATTATGTTATTAAAAATCAAATTAATGAAAACATTGACTTGATAAAATTTGTGGTGCTATTTTTAATGACGTCGCCTTCTTTGTGTGGTTAATTAATTGTTAGAATGGTGATAATCAAAAAATCCTTTTACTTCTAATTTTTCAACATTAGAATTGCAGCTTTATAATGAAATTGAAGTCTTTTATATTACTAATATTTTAATAGGTCTTTAAGCATTATACCCAAAGGGCATTTTAGAGCTAATTAATAAAAATGAATAGATATTAAAAATGTTCTGATAAAATGACATGCCCTACAAATGCTATAATTAATTGATGCTGATTGATAAATTGCTACTTTCTATGAACTGAACATTTGCCACCAATGTAGCCATGTTCCATGCATTGATGGATGGAATTTAGCAGGATAAATAATGAAAGAAAATGTATTTTCTGCAGTTATATGAGAAATCAGCTGGATACCACTGAAAAATAAAGATTAGTTTTTAAAAAAATATTATTAACTAGAAGCCTTTCATGCTGAGAAACTTGGGAAATGTTAGATTAAAAAGAAATTTCCAAAATGTTGTAATCTAGTTAGTGTGCGACATTGATACCTGGGAAATTTTTAGAGTACCGTAGGTGATAATGAAATTGTTCACATTAAATACATTAAAACAATGTGGTAATAATCTGAAGGTGGTATAGGTGTGCTATATAATACCAGAATAAGATTATTTTAGGTTTTTAAATTCAATAATAGAGTAGATTGTGGGAATGCTCTAAACAGAATATATCTTGATTTCAGCAAAGCGTTTGGCAAAATATCAAATTGGAAAACTATTTAAACACTGATTGACCCCATTTTGGATTTAGAAGAGAAATAGGCAGTTGAAGGTTAGCCTTATAATAATCCTCATGCAATCTAAAAATAATTAGGAAAAAAATTATCTCCTTTGATTCAGAAATTAGTTTCCCTACGTTTAGCTACAGTAAAGATAAAGGTTCCTCTCGCACATATGTGCTAGTTGTTCCCGACTCTAGGAGGAGGTGCTCATCTCCTTTTCAAAGCCGAAGAGCCAGTGCTGTCTGAAGACGTCTCCATGGTCATGTGGCTGGCATGACTCAATACCGAAGGCGCACGGAGCGCTGTTACCTTCCCACCAAAGGTGGTTCCTATTTTTCTACTTCTACTTGCATTTTTACATGTTTTCGAACTGGCAGGATGTGGTGGCTCAGTGGCTAAGATGCTGAGCTTGTCGATCGGAAAGGTCGGTGTTAGATGCGAACGAAAGGCGAGCCGAGCCGTGAGGAGAATTAACCAACTTTTATTAACAGGACAGTTCACAGTTAAATACAGGAGAGAATCAATGCAGGGTTCATCTGACAGCTATTTATACGAAGCTGTCAGATGAACCAGCCAATCCCCAAGCCAGAGTTTCCCCGCTCTCAGCCAGGTCGCGTCTTAGCCAATCAGACGCGACCTGGCTGTTGCTAGCGCAGATGCCGGCAGACGGAGGGAACTCCCTGACGTCATCTGCCCGGACACAACACTCCTTCCCCCCCAGTGACTGCGCATGTGCAAGCGACGCACAAACGTAGTCACGTAAATATTCTGGGCGGCGCCGGACCCGCCCAGAACGCCTCAGTTCGGCAGGAGGCGTCGGAGAGGAAGGTGGTGTCCGTGGAAGCTCCTCCCGCAAGGGAGTGGAGCTCCGGGCGCCATCTTGGAGGCCCACCCCTGACGGAGGAAAACCAGGCCCAGGTAGGCAGGGCCGAGGGGGCGCGGCCGAAGGCGGGCTTGAGCTGGGCACTTGTTGGTAGGCCTGGCCTGACTCGGGGAAGGCCATTTGGAACCCCGGAGGGGGACGCCAAACGGGCGACACCCCCTCAACAATGGACGGCCGGCAGGCGGCGTCCGAGGACGGAAAAACTCTGGGCAGCTGAATCGGGCGGACGTTTTCTGGTGGAAGGGCACCAGGGAACAGAACGTTGGAGGGCTCAGGCGCAGCGACGTTGATGGTCGACCTTGCAGGGGTGTTGTCGCTGGTGTTGGGCAGGCGGCGCCTCAGTTGATCCAGGTGCCGCCGCCATTCGGTCCCATCATGTAGCTGGACCCTGTAAGAACAGGGGCCGGTTATGGCGGTGATGGTGGCAGGCACCCACCTAACCGCCCCTGAGAACGCCTGAGCCCAAACAGTATCGCCCAGGACGAACACGCGGGAAGGGGGCCCCAGGTTGCCAGGCTGTTCACTTGAATAGAGTGGGTGCAACCTATCCAAGGTGGTCCGTAGGCGCCGGCCCATCAGCAGCTCAGCTGGAGACTTCCCGGTCAGGGGGCAAGGAGTGGCATGCTGTACCAAGAGGTAAGCAGCCACCCTTGAAGGCCAGTCAGCCCCATCCATCCTGCCCAACGCCTCCTTGGCCGAGCGGACCGCCCTTTCCGCCCGGCCATTGCTAGCCGGATGGTATGGGGCGACTGGGGCATGGCGGATGCCCTGAGAGGCCAGGAACAGCTGGAACGCGGTGGATGCAAATTGAGGCCCGTTATCAGAGACAACGACGTCTGGCACGCCATGGGTGGCGAAAAGCCTAGTCAATTCTCTGATCGTGGCCTCGGCTGTGGTGGACCTCATGAGAATGAGCTCCACCCAGCGCGAATATGCATCCACCACCACCATGAAGACCTGGCCTCTGAAGGGGCCCGCGAAATCCACGTGAAGACGGGACCAAGGACCACGAGGCAATTCCCATTCCCTAGGACAGGCAGCCGGTGGCGCCGGTCGGGAATGTTGGCAGGAGGAGCAGCCGGCCACCCAGGCGGCTATCTCGTCATCAATGCGAGGCCACCAGACATAGCTGCGCGCCAGGCATTTCATGCGCACTATGCCCGGGTGGCCCTCATGAAGGCGAGATAGCACCTGATGGCGCAGGCTGGGTGGAATGACCACCCTGTCACCCCACAGGAGGCACCCACTGTGCAGTGACAGCTCCAACTGCCTGGCCCTGAAGGGACGAAGGTGCTCTGGCACCGGACCCTCAGGCCAGCCCCTTTGGACCCAAAGGATGACCTGAGAAAGGTCAGGGTCAGCCCTAGACTTTGAAGCCACCTCTCCGGAAGAGAGTGGCAGAGCCAAATCTGCTATGGCCAAAACCGACAGGCAAGGCACTGTCGGGGGGTCAGCAACGGGCAAGGGGCAGCGGCTAAGGGCATCAGCGTGCCCTAAATGCTTGCCCGGCCGGTAGAGCAGAGTATAGCTGTATGCAGCTAGGAACTCTGTCCACCTGGTCATGCGCGGTGACAGTATGGGAGGGGTCGGCTTGTTACCAGCCAAAAGCCCAAGGAGTGGCTTATGGTCGGTAAACAAAGTAAAGTGCCGACCATAGAGGTAGTCGTGGAACCTTTTAATCCCTGACACTGCAGCCAGAGCCTCCTTGTCGATCTGGCTGTAATTGCGTTCCGCAGAAGTCAGTGTCCGGGAATAAAAGGCTATGGGGGCCTCCGAGCCATTGGGCAGCACATGGCTCAGGACCGCCCCCAAACCCACGGGGGAGGCGTCACAAGCAAGAGTCAAAGGCAGCTTGTCCGAATACTGAACGAGGACTGCCTCTGACGTCAGCAAGTCTTTGACAGCCGCGAACGCATGCGCTTCGCGGCTGCCCCAGCGCCAGGCGGCCGATCGGTCGAGCAACCGATGCAGCGGCTCGGCTAGTGACGCCTTATGCGGCAGAAATGGCGCGTAGAAATTGAGCAAGCCAAGGAACGCCTGCAGCTCCGTCTTGGAGGCAGGCGTGGGGGCGTTCCTAATGGCTGCTACTTTTGAAGGAGTGGGGTGAATTCCCTGGGCGTCAATTGTGAATCCCAGGAAGTCAACCCGAGGCACAGCAAATGAGCATTTGCTGCGCTTTAACTTTAAACCCGAGCCCCTGAAACGCTCGAGGACCTTCACCAGTACTTCGATGAGGCCCGATCGGCTGCTAGCGGCGATCAGGACGTCATCGAAGTACGGAACCACGCCAGGGAGCCCATGGAGCAGCCGCTCCATGAGGCTCTGGAAGATCCCCGGGGCTACGGAAACGCCGAATTGCAAACGGCGGCAACGGAAAGCTCCACGGTGGGTGACGATGGTCTGCGCAGCCGCCGCCTCGTCATCCACCGGGAGCTGCTGGTAGGCCTGCGCCATATCCAGCTTCGCAAAGATGCAGCCCTGCCCCAAAGAGTGGAGCAAGTGCTGCACCACCGGAACTGGATAGGGGTTCGCTTGGAGGGCAAGGTTGATGGTGGATTTAAAGTCGGCGCAGAGGCGAATGGACCCATCCGCCTTAACTGGGATGACCAAAGGGGTCTCCCACTTGGAGTAATCCACCGGCTCCAAGACTCCCTGCGCGACAAGCTTGTCCAGCTCCGCATCAACCTTTGCCCTTAAAGCGAAAGGCACCCTACGGGCCTTCAGCCTAATGGGGGCAACCTGGGGGTCTAGGTTCAAGGAGATGGGCGTGCCCTTATACGCCCCCAGCTGCCCGTCAAACACATCAGAAAATCTGGCAAGGACGTCGGCCACGTCGGGAGGCGTGGCCACTACTTGTCTAATCCCGTGCACTGATAGGCCCAGTGCCGGGAACCAGTCAAGGCCCAGTAGGGCCGGCAAAGGCTTTTCCACTACAAGTAGAGGAAGGCATCCCGAATAGTCCCCATATTCCACCCGCACCAGGTGACAACCCAGGGTAGGAATTAGAGTCCCCTGGTAGTCCCGTAGGGTTGCGTCTGGAGGGGCCAGCTGGGTCTTTGCGACGCCTGGACAGAGGCGGGAGAACTCTGTCCACGACAAAAGGGATCGGGACGACCCCGAGTCCACCTCCATGGTGCAGGGGGAGCCCTCAATGAGGAGCGACGCCTTGATGCGCTCCGCACCTGCACCCGTGTGGAAGGCCAACTCTGCGGGGTTGGCGTTGAAGTCCGCGTCCACGGCGTAGCAGCCTCCGCGCGAAGGCTGCTGCTGCTGCTGCTGCTGCTGTCGTCCAGCACGGCCTCCAGGTCGCTGTTTAACGGCGGCTGTGGTCGGGACGTCCTCTGCTCTCTGAGGCAAGGGGAACTGCGCTCGGCAGACCTGAGCCAAATGTCCCTTCTTCAGGCAGCGGCGGCAAACAGCGTTTTTAAAGGGGCACCCCGAGCGGTCGTGGTTGCCTCCACAGCCAAGGCAAGCGGGCACAGCTTCCCGGGCTCGCTGAGGAGCGCGTCTTCTGGCGGACTGGCCAATGCGCGCCACCGCTCCCTCCTCCGGATAGTCGCTTGGCAAGGGAACTAGTTCGTCTACCAAGCAAGTGCGGCCTGGCGGGGGCGGCAGATTGAACATCTCCGCCATTGACTCGTCGGAGAGTTCAGCCGCCCTTGCTTGCTCGATGGCCCCAGTCAGCGTGATGTCCGCCTGTGACAAGAGCCGCCGGCGGAGGCGCAGGTCTTTTACGCCGCTGACGAACTGTTCCGTCAGATTGCGATCTAGGTCGGCAAACTCGCACCTCATCGCCGCGGTGCGAAGCGACTGGAGGAATTGGCTCACCGACTCCTCCGGCTTCTGAACACAGCGCCGGAAAGCGTAGTGCCTCGCCACCCAGGACGGAGTGGGGGCGTAGTGGCGCTGCAGGCGTTCGGTTAGTGTCGCCCAGTCCAGAGAATGAACGGGCTGTGGGGCGGCTATTGAGCGAGCGGCACTAAACATTGGCGTGCCGCAACAGCTCAAGAAGAAACTGCACTTCTCGTCGTCTGGAGCGTCGCGACGACCGTTGGCTATGAGGTAACATTCGAAGCGCTCCATGAACGCTTCCCACGTCTCGCCGTCGCAGCCAAAAGGCACAAAGGTTGGCATTGCCGACATGATTCCTTCAGGAACGGAGAAAAGCCGGCCAGGAAGCAGGTCACCGGTGCGATGGTGACAAGAAGACACGCTCGGTGGCTTTCGGTGGGTTAGTGGCTGAATCCCACCTTCGTCGCCAGTGTTAGATGCGAACGAAAGGCGAGCCGAGCCGTGAGGAGAATTAACCAACTTTTATTAACAGGACAGTTCACAGTTAAATACAGGAGAGAATCAATGCAGGGTTCATCTGACAGCTATTTATACGAAGCTGTCAGATGAACCAGCCAATCCCCAAGCCAGAGTTTCCCCGCTCTCAGCCAGGTCGCGTCTTAGCCAATCAGACGCGACCTGGCTGTTGCTAGCGCAGATGCCGGCAGACGGAGGGAACTCCCTGACGTCATCTGCCCGGACACAACACTCGGCAGTTCGGCAGTTCGAATCCCTAGCACCGTGTAACGGAATGAGCTCCCGTTACTTGTCCCAGCTTCTGCCAACCTAGCTACAGTAACAGCAGCCTAAGTTTTCCTATAATGCAGTCTTTCTCATCACTGTGTAGGGATTTTGGGTGATTCCTCCACAACAAAATTTGAGGTGCTCCTGAAGTTTTACTGGGGCATTCTAGAAAGCTATTCTTCACCCATTGTTTTGCAGACTTTCTTCTATGTTTGAATTACCTCCCTTGCTCCATGGACAATTTGCTTTTCAGGTGACTGATGCACAATCTGATATTCTCTAGCAGAATTCATCACGGCAAGTTGTTTAGGTCCCGTGGAAGCAAAATATCTTCAGGCCATAATAGTACCTTCTCCTTGCTTAACCATTGGTATGAAATTCTTATTGTGGAATCCAGTGTTTGTTTTCCCATAAATATACTATGATAATACTAAGAGCTCTTGTGATGCGGTGGTTAGAAGGCAGTATTGCAGGCTAACTCTGCTGACTGCCAGCAGTTCGATTCTGACTGGCTCAAGGTTGACTCAGCCTTCCGTCCTTCCGAAGTCAGTAAAATGAGGACCCAGATTGTTGGAGGCAATAGGTTGACTCTGTAAACTGCTTAGAGATATATAAGTCTAAGTGCTCTTGCTACTGGTATTCCATTAGTATATTCCACGAAATGTACTAATACCTACCTTATGTAGTTCAAAAATTCCAATAATGTTATTCTTCTTAAACATTTTTCTTAATGTAAAACACAAGTGAAAATAAAGACAGTGGGGACCACAGGGAAAAGGGAAAAAGAGAGGAAATAAAATAAAATGATAAATTACATATTAAAATTATTGACTCATCTTTTTTTTTTTACTCAACTTTTTAATCACACAAGAATAGCTCTAGTTTCTTTTTGCGTGAAGACCGATGCAAAGAATCAGCTTTTTATTCTTCCAAATCCCAGTTTGGAACTGGAACTATTCTTCCAACTTCCAGGTTTGACCTGTTTGTTACCTAGAAAACAGGACTCATCCTGGTTCTCTCTGGCAAACTTGGGATGAGCGTGAGTGCATGTAGTGAACCATAGCTCTTAGAAACATAGAAAATGACAGCAGAAAATGACCTAATGGCCCATCAACTTTTTTGTTTTCTTTTTAACTTTTTATTTTTTTACTCAATGATGATATTATCCATTCAGTTGTGTCCCACTCTTGGCGATTGGAAGCTTTCAAGAAGAGGCTGGGCTGCCATCTGTCAGAAATGGTGTAGGGTCTCCTACTTGGGTGGGGGTGGGTTGGACTAGATGACCTACAAGGTCCCTTCCAATACTGTTATTCCGTTATTCTGATTCTAGGGCCAGACCTATTCCTATCTTCCAATCTTGTAGTACTATGCTGTGGTTGCTGTCATCTTTGAAGGTGATTAAAAAAAAAAATTAAATTCAATAAAAGGTGTTTATTTATTTTACCTAATTTCTATTTTTTTAAAAAAAATTGTCAGATGATGGACCTGTGCATGTTTAAACTCAGTGATGATTGACCTACTACCTTCAATGGAAGTTGGTTCCAAGCTTTTCCTAACATGACTTCTGACCTCTCTCCTGTCAGTTTGAGGTCATGCACCCATGTTCTTTTGTTCTGCTATTCCCACTCAAACCCATTTTTTTTAACTTTGCACATTGTGGATAATGCAGTCTTGAGTACCAGCAATATCCTGAATATCTTCAACAACCTAGAAAGAGTTCAGATAAGAGCAACCAAGATGATTAGGGGACTGGAGGCTAAAACATATGAAGAACAGTTGCAGGAACTGGACATAGCTAGTCTAGTGAAGAGAAGGACCAGGGGAAGCATGACAGCAATCTTCCAATATTTGAGAGGCTATCACAGAGAGGAGGGGTCAACCTGTTTTCCAAAGCACCTGAAGGCCATACAAGGAATAACGGATGGAAACTGACCAAGGAGAGAGTCAACTTAGAAATAAGGAGAAATTTTCTTACCGTGGGAGCAATCAACCCATGGAACAGAAGTTGCCTTCAGAAGTTGTGGGAGCTTCATCACTGGAAGCTTTCAAGAAGAGACTGGACTGCCATTTGTCAGAAATGGTGTAGGTTTCTCCTGCTTGGGCGGGGGGGGGGGTTGGACTAGATGACCTCCAAGGTCCCTTTCAACCCTGTTATTCTGTATCTTCAGCTAGTCTGACCCTCCTCCCCTCAGAGTATTCCTGTGTTAATGTAAGGGGTGGAATTTTCACCACAACATGAAAGTATGGAGTTACTCACGTGCTCCTTTGCTCCCATCATGAATATTCATATCTTGAATACTGACTTTTGCTGAGGTGAGCCTGCAGTTTTTGGGGTGCTTTTCTGGTGTCCCTTGTAGCTTCCTGGATGATTTTAATCTGCCACCACGGACTGATTTTGACAGGGCAGCCATTCTTCAGAAGATTCACTTTGGCCCCATAAATCTTCTCCATTTCAAGTTTATATTTTTTCTGGCCATGAATCAGCATAGACTCTGAGGTTTAAAAATGATCTGGTAACATTTTCCAGAGCAATAGTCATCAATAACTTTTTGTACGGAGGCCTTACAAAAATTCTTTTGCGTGGGGCATGACATGCTTCTAAAATCAGTGTGGTTTGAATTGGTGATTAAAAAGCCAGAGCTTGTGAGATTTGGATAGGATTGAGCTGGGCCAAATCAGCTCTGGGTGGCTAATGGAATACTTATGTAAGTCGTCCTTGAATTAAATTGATTCATCTAGCTTGCTTTTTTACACTGGCATGTTGCCTTGTTTGTGACACCAGGATCAACATTTGATATTATTTGTACATTCCCTTTGTATGTTACTAAAGCCATAGCCCTGCCAACAAAAGTGTGTATAGTCAAGGCTATGGTTTTCCCATTTGCAAAATATGGCTGTGAAAGTTGGACCATAAGAAAGGCTGAGCACCAAAGAATTGAATCCTTTGAACTATGGTGCTGGAGAAGACTCCTGCGAGTCCCTTGGACTGCAAGGTGATCCAACAAGTTAGTCCTAGATGAGATCAACCCTGACTGCTCTTTACAAGGCCAGATCCTGAAGATAAAACTCAAGTTGGCCACCTAATGAGAAGGAAGGACTCACTCGAGAAGAGCCTAATGCTGGGGTTGATTGAGGGCAAAAGAAGAAGGGGACAACAGAGAATGAGGTGGCTGGATGGAGTCACTGAAGCAGTCAGTGTGAGCTTAAATGGACTCCAGAGGATGGTAAAGGACAGGAAGGTCTGGAGGAAAGTTGTCCATGGGGTCATGATGGATCGGACATGACTTCACAACTAACAACAACAACAAAACCCAAAGGAGACTTTGATAACATTCAGTAGTAAAACATGTCTTCTTTTTGTTGCTGGACATTGACCGACTAAATAAATAAGCTTCAATTTCTCTTGGCAAAGATTTGTATAATTGTAAAGAGAGCAAAGCTATTTTCACAAAATCGTACCCAACTACCCAAGCCAAGGCTCTGGAATTAATATTGTTATGCAAATCACAGAAAAAGAACGAATAATAGGAGAGAAAAAATTAAAAGCATGAGGTAAGAAAAAAAAAAAGGGCAAATACAGGTTTTTCTGTTGCTAGGTAATTTAAATCATTTTATTTCATTTTTGCTGATGGATGCAGTTGTTTTGGTAGTTGATAGCTTAATTTTCAGACCCATTCTCTTTCTTGCATCCTATAGTCCTTTTAACATTTGTTGCATATTGTTAGATATTAACATATATCGTGGCAAGTCTCCTCTCTGGTCCGCTGCTACAGCGGGAAACAGGTATCGTTCTGATTGGTCGTGGGGCGTACCCAATCCCTATAAAAGGGGAACCCTCCGACCACAGAGCAAGCTGGATCACTACTACTACTAATAAAGAGCTGTTAAGTCACTTTGCGTCCGCAGTCTGTTCTCTCGTTGCCCAGATCTAACATTGGCGACGAAGGTGGGATCGAGAGGCAGATAGGACGAAGAACGCTACCTCCAGAATCTCCGGATTCGATCCAGCCTAGGAATTCGGCAGAAATTCCGGCAGCCATCTCAGGTCACCACAGCGTGGCAAATTCAAACGAGAGAAGATGGCAATGCACGCTCCCCCCCGCTCCATACGACCCAGAGAACGACGAATGGGAAGCCTTCATGATTCGTTTCGAGTGTTTTCTCGAAGCGAACGAATACACGGGGATCACTGACGCCCGGAAGAAGAACATCTTCCTCGGCTACTGCGGAAAAGAAGTCTTCAACACAGCCAGAGACCTCACCGCGCCTACTCCAATACAGGCGGTATCATGGGCGGCATTGCAACAGGCTCTACAGACTCATTACGCGCCAAAACCTTCCCGCCATGTTTGCCGCCAAGCATTCAACACGAGGAACCAAAAGGCGGGAGAATCTATCAACCAGTACGTTGCAGCCCTACGAAAAGCAGCCACACATTGTGGATTCAGAGACCTGGAAGAGCAGATTATGGATCGACTCGTTAGCGGGCTGAGAGACATTTCCCTACAAAAACGGCTGTTAGCCAAAACCAATTTAAGCCTACAGATTGTACTCGATGAGGCAAGAGCTTCAGAAGCAGCAGACAGATCAGCGGAGACAATTCAACGCGGATTCAACACAGGCCAGCCAGCGCCAAGACACACCAGAGTCCACTACGAGGACACCACTCCAGATTTCGAGGATCCCGAGCTCGAGGAAAGTCACCTGATGAGGAGCAGTCACGTGAGACCTGGGGGGAGACCCGGATTCCGTTTGCCGCCCTGCGCAAGCTGCGGAGGGAATCACCCCCGGTCTACCTGTAGGTTCAGGAACGTTGTTTGTTCGCACTGCAACAAACTTGGGCACATCGCACGAGTGTGCCGGAGCGAAGTCCCTGCCTCACGGCAGCCACCCATGTACCGCCAACAGAAGCCCAACCCAGGGGCTTGGCGAAACCCAAAAGGGCGCCCAGAGAGAAATCCACAAGTGTTTACCCAGAGAGAAAATTCCCAAAGAGCTGAGCGAGCGTATCCCCAGAGAGATTACACACCAAGAGCTGAGAGAGCGTTCTATCAAGACGCTCAACGAGAGTATTTTCAGGATACAGAGGCTGAGATAGAGTTGACCCAGAGAGAGGAGTTGCGAACGTATCTCACAACAATAAGCCAAGTCCGCACCAAGCGGCCAAAAAAGCTGAAAGTCACAGTCCTCTTGGAAGGCTCACCTTGCGAGCTGGAAGTTGACACAGGATCGTCCCTGACGATCATTTCATGGGCCTCCATGAAACAGGCTATCCCTAGCCTCAAAAAGAGCCAACTACGCGTTCCAGACATCCTGCTACGAGACTACCAGGGGAACCGAGTCCCCATTGTAGGCCAAGGCACGTTCCAGATCCGTTTCAAGGACATCGTAGCCCAGCTGCCCGTGACCATCGCCAGCGCACCATTACAAAACCTCCTAGGACTGGATTGGTTTGAATCCTTGGGGTTAGAAGTCACCGGAATCAACGCCGTGGAAAACAGCAGCGCTGAGCAGATTTTTAAGGAGTTTGAGGATGTGTTCAGCCCCGGTCTTGGTAAGTATGTGGGTAAACCGATTTCATTCAATTTAGACCCCAAAGTGGCGCCAATCCGACTTAAACCGAGACGAGTGCCTTTTGCACTCCGCCCAAAAATAGATAAGGAAATAGATAAATTAGTGGAGCAAGGAATCCTTGAGCCGGTGGATCACGCGCGCTGGGAAACGCCCATTGTGACCCCAGTCAAACCAGACGGATCAGTCCGCATCTGCGCGGACTATAAATGCACAATTAATGTCGCGCTACAACAAAGCGCATATCCTGTGCCTGTAGTACAGCACTTATTGCACTCGTTGGGGCCAGGAAAGGTATTTGCTAAATTAGACATGGCACAAGCTTACCAGCAGCTGCCCGTTGATAGCGCCACAGCAGAGGCCCAAACTATAGTGACGCATAGAGGAGCATTCAAATGCAACCGGCTACAATTCGGTGTGAGTATTGCTCCGGGATTGTTCCAGAGCGTCATGGAACGACTTTTGCAAGGGATACCGGGAGTCGTCCCCTATTTTGATGACATCTTGGTGTCCGCTGCAAACGAGGAGCAATTAAATAAAAGAGTCAGAACTGTTTTGGCCAGAATCAGAGAAAAGGGTCTCCGCCTCAAAAAAGAAAAATGCCAAATTAACGTGCCTAGCGTAGAATTCCTGGGTTATAGAATCGATGGTCAGGGAATACACCCCACTTCAAAGAAAATCAAGGCGATCCAGGACGCCCCCACACCACGAAATCAGACCGAGTTGCAGGCCTTCCTCGGACTACTTAACTTCTACAGCGTTTTTCTGAGACAGAAGGCGACCGTTGCTGAGCCACTACACCGTTTACTCCAGAGGAACACACCATGGAAATGGGGACGATCCGAAGCTGCAGCTTTTGCCGGAGTAAAGCGCCTGCTCACCACTGACTCACTGTTAGTCCAATACAGCCAGACACTACCGCTGGTATTGACCTGCGACGCCTCACCTTTTGGAGTCGGCGCAGTCCTCAGCCACCGGATGCCTGACGGAAAAGAAGCACCCATCGCCTTCTACTCCAGGACTCTTTCATCGGCCGAGAGGAATTACAGCCAAATGGACAGGGAAGCGCTAGCTGCTGTAGCTGGAGTAAAACGTTTCCACGAATACCTCTACGGCCGCGATTTTGAACTGATTACAGATCACAAACCGCTGTTGGGACTTTTGGCGGGAAACCGCCCCACTCCCATCTCCCTTTCTCCTCGCATGACCAGGTGGACTGTTTTCCTGGCTGCGTACTCATACAAACTAATTCACCGACCGGGTTCCACTCTAGGACACGCAGACGCACTCAGCCGCTGCCCACTACCGGACCTTCTGCCAGACCCCACTCCCGAAATACCGGTGCTGCTCATTGATTGTTTGGACTCAGGACCGGTTTCTTCCTACGACGTTGCAAGGTTTTCTTCTAAAGACATGTTAATAAAACAAGTTCAAACTTGGGTTTGGAGGGGGTGGCCGAAGGGAAACGTGGGCCCGGAATTCAAAGTGTTTTGGTCAAAACGGGATGAGCTCTCAGTGTTACAAGGTTGCTTATTGTGGGGGGATCGAGTTGTTATTCCGTATGCTTTGCGTAGGAATGTATTAGATGCTTTACATGTGGGTCATCCGGGGATTGTTAGGATGAAAGCATTAGCAAGAAGTTACGTTTGGTGGCCAAACATGGACAAAGAAATAGAGGAATGGGTGGCCACTTGCGACCCATGCCAGGAATCGAGACCAGCACCCCCGGAAGCGCCCGCCACAGAATGGGAGAAGCCTAAAGCACCCTGGTCGCGAATACACATCGACTTCGCAGGGCCATTCCAAGGTCAGACTTTCCTTATAGTTGTGGATGCATACTCGAAATGGCTAGAAGTAGTCCTAATGACTTCAACCACGGCAGAGGCAGTCATTAAGGTTCTACGGCGACTTTTCGCCACTCATGGCCTGCCCGACCTCCTGGTCTCCGATAACGGGCCCCAGTTCACGGCCATGCAATTTGAGACATATCTAGCAGGTCAGGGAATTCGGCACGCCCTCGTCGCGCCATTCCATCCGGCATCAAATGGACAGGCGGAGAGGATGGTGCGATTCGCAAAAGAGGCCCTCGCTAGGATGGGTCCAGGTGATTGGCAAACACGCATTGACCATTACCTCTTAATTCAGCATATTACCCCTAGCGCAACGACGGGTAGGAGCCCCGCTGAACTACTCATGGGCCGCCGTCTACGGTCTAACCTGGACCGTCTTCACCCAAATTACTCTGCCACAGCTCCCCCAGACTCCACAAGCAAAATTCGGACCTTTAGCATAGGGGATTCAGTATACGCCCACAACTATGCAGGGGGAACATTGTGGATGCCGGCAAAGGTCATTGGCATCACGGGTCCACGATCGTATCTGTTGGAACTGGAAGATGGGCGGAACTGGAAAAGGCACATCGATCAACTTCGGGGTCGCTTAGCACACTCAGACCTTCGAACCGAAGACGAGAGCTACCTGCCAACACAAAGTCAGCCACTCGAGAGCCCCATCATAGAGAACTACGACACCTGTGAACCCAGGTCGGAACAAGATATCGAGCACGAAGCAGAGAAACCCCCAAACAATGTAACCGAGCAGACTCCGGAACGCCCTAGCAACGAAGGCACGAAACCCCCCGAACGTGAAACAGAAAAAGCATCCGATCCTGCAACCACTTCAAACCAACCCGAACTGCGACGCTCCTCCCAAGTAAGGCAAACGCCAACATACCTAAAAGACTATGTTACTAACCGCAACGTTCCGTCTAGGAGGGGAGGGGTGTTAGATATTAACATATATCGTGGCAAGTCTCCTCTCTGGTCCGCTGCTACAGCGGGAGACAGGTATCGTTCTGATTGGTCGTGGGGCGTACCCAATCCCTATAAAAGGGGAACCCTCCGACCACAGAGCAAGCTGGATCACTACTACTACTAATAAAGAGCTGTTAAGTCACTTTGCGTCCGCAGTCTGTTCTCTCGTTGCCCAGATCTAACACATATTATTTGATTTCTCAGCCAACAAGACGGACGTATCTGCATACACAATTTGTACCTCCAACCAACACATCTCTGAGGTCACCACAAATATTTTACACACTCATCCTGAACGCATT
Source organism: Natrix helvetica (assembly GCF_964273705.1). NCBI lineage: Eukaryota > Metazoa > Chordata > Lepidosauria > Squamata > Natricidae > Natrix > Natrix helvetica. Next base: position 101,425,446 of record NC_138551.1, on the reverse strand, counting down.
AAACAAACAAGGATATTGTAATTCCTTACTCAAAGTTGACACATTTTACTGAGGAAACCCTGATAAAGGTTATGTAAACCCTGAGTAATTCTGTTCCCATTTTTGGAAGAAATTCTAGTGTTGATTTTGGCCTACTTGGGAAATACCCAGTATTTACATGTTTTGTGCAGAAAACTGGCTGTTGAAACAGCTTCAGCAGTGAGGCTGTTATATCAGAATAGAACTCTGCTGGATTGAAGTAAAATCAGCAGATAGATGATCCCAGCCAAGTAGCAAGTAAGACATATGGAATAATTACACCTCCTCTGTTGATTTGGCCTCTCCGGTTTATATTACTGTGGATGGTGAGAAGCTGCCCAAATTATTTAAGGGCTATTAGCAATTATAATACTGTATTTTTCGGAGTATAAGACACATCTCTCCCCCTCCCCTAAAAGAGCATGGAAATGTTTGTGCGTCTTATACACTGAATACAGCCAGTTTTGGCCTCCCGAAGCCCCACCCTTGCATCCCATTTTTCCAAAAAACAAGCCGTTTTTCACAAAAACAGAGACATTTTTGCCTTCCCCCAGTCCCTAGAAGCACTCTGCAGGCTTCAGCAGGGCTGGGGGAAAGGAAAAATTTCCCCGTTTTTGCAAAAAATGGCCCATTTTTTTCCACCTGCTTTTTGGAAAAGCAGGGGCGTTTTTGTCTTCCCCCAGCCTGCTGAAGCCTGCAGAGTACTCTTGGGGGCCAGGGAGGACAAAAACTTTTTTTTCTTATTTACCTCTTCGAAATCTTGGTGCGTCTTATACACCGGTGCGTTTTATAGTCTGAAAAATACAGTAATTATTCAGGCATGAATTGCTCTACCACACCTTTAGGACTCTGTAACATCCTTTAGGGAGACAGGAAGTCTAGTCGGGTGCAGAATCTTCTGTTTCTTTTGTTACCTGTTCAAATTCTTACTGCTGATGCTCTGGATCAGGTATCCCTCAGCTTACGACCGCAATTGACCTCAACATTTCTGTTGTTAAGTGAGACTGTTACTAAGTGACTCCCCCCCACTTTATGACTTTCCTTGTTGCAGTTGTGAAATGATTCACTTCAGTTGTTAACTCAGTCACACAGCGTTTAAGTGCATCTTGGCTTCCTAGTTGACTTGGTTTGTTAGAAAGTTACAAAAGTGGATCAGGTTACACCTCGCCCCCCCCCCGACACCGCAACTGTCATAAATATATGTCAGTGGCCTAGTGCTTGAATTTTGATCATGTGATCATAGGGATGCTTCAAAGGTCGTAAGTGTGAAAAATGGTCACAAGTCACTTTTTTTCAGATGCGTTGTAACTTGGAACAGTCACTAAATGAAGGATTGCCTGTCCTGTATGTCCCAAAGGTGCTTTTTCAGGAGGCAACTGGACTTTGTTTTTTTTTCTTTTGAAGATGTTTTACTTCTCATCCAAGAAGCTTCTTCAGCTCTGACTAGATGGTGGGGAATGGAAGGATTTATATTCCTTGCAGACGATTGGTCATTTGCATCCTTTTAGAAGGTCCTTGAAGCACCTGGTAGTTTATAGTGCTTCAACAACACTCCTTTGCTGCTCATCCCCCCTACATGATGACTCCATCTGTATCCTCCATCATCTCAACTGCATTATTGGCAATTGCAGGGGGTACTTGGCTGTACGTACTTCAACCAGGAACCAAAGATGCTTTTTCACGAAGCAACTGTACTTTTTTGTTTTTTCTTTTGAAGACATTTCTCTTCTCATCCAAGAAGCTTCTTCAGTACTGACAGGATAGTGGGGAATGGAAGGATTTTATATTCCTTGCAGACAGCTGATCATTTGCATCCTTTTAGAGGGTTCTTGAAACACTTGGAGGCTTATCTATGTCCTATTCCCACACCATTCAAAGGGTGTTCATCCCAAATTGTATAGTTGAAAGTTTATAGAGATTCTCCATCATCCAGGTCATGGTTGTCCTAAAGGTGCTTTTTCAGGAGGCAACTGGACTTTCTTGTTTTTTCATTTGAGGACGTTTCGCGTCCCAAAGAAAAAAACAAAAAGTCCAGTTGCCTCCTGAAAAAGCACCTTTAGGACAACCATGACCTGGATGATGGAGAATCTCTACAGACTACCTCTACTGTATGTAAAATTAATCCCCACTCCCTCCGCACTCCTGGGGGAAGGATACTGCAAAATCCCCATTCCCTCCCCGCTCCTGGGGCCAGGCCAGAGGTGGTATTTGCCAATTCTCTGAACTACTCAAAATTTCCGCTACCGGTTCTCCAGAACCTGTCAGAACCTGCTGAATTTCACCCCTGCCTCTCCAACCCCCCTCCCCAAACAGTCCTACCCCCCTCGCCCCAAAATCCAGATAGCAGTGAGTGAAAGAGTTAAGCCAAACAGCTGGAGTCACTTTCAGCTTTTTCTACTTTGCAGATACAACCTTTTAAGCTTACCTACATTTTTACCTGGGGAAAGCAACCGTTTTGCATTTTAATGACGAATCAAGTACGCTAACTTGCATTTGAAACAAAAGTGCTTTAAATGTCTCCAGCTGTCAGAATGAGATGTTAGGGGTTTGATGAAAAGAGAACAAAGAAGACAAAGTATGAAGCCGAGATACAGTGGGAAATGAAATAAAACCGTGTATGACTTGTCAGGAGTGTCAGTTGATATTCCTATCTAAAGCACATTATAGTATTACTTTGCAGCTCATAGCTTACTCATCTGTCTTTTTTAATTCATCACTTTCTAGCCCACATCTTTTAAGTCCCATGTGTCAACAATGGGAGAAATCTGTTAATTGACAAATGAGTGTCACAAATGTGAATTGGTGCTTTTACATCAGAGACAACGTAGTCAGTCTCTCTCTCTCTCTCTCTCTTTTCTTTCTTTCTTTCCTTTCTTTCCCTCCCCTGTTGGGTTTATTATTGGCATAAGCCAGCATAAGACATCTGTCTTTGCCAGAATGAAAGATGACAGCCAAAGAGGGCTGTCATTGTTTTAGAGCATGCTGGTCCTGGAGAGATACTGGAGAAAGATAAATGTCAGTTTAAAAGAATATGAAAAACTATCGGAGGAAGTCCTTAAATTACTCAGGGAACAAGGTCTGGGAATTGATGCCAGGACTGAAATTGGAATGTTTCAGCTTGCATCTATCACATCTGTTTTAAAAACTGTAACTGGATCAGTTTATCAGGAGTTTAAGAAAATGTAATGTTGCTTCTGCCTAATGAGCTCTATAAGAGGGCACAGAAAATAAAGTTTGCAGAGAAGGATTCCTGTTTGGAATGAGCTAATTTATTATCGGGCCTCTGTTGAATCATTGCAACGAGAGGCCTTTATTTGCATTTCTCTCTCTCCCTCTCTCCCTCTCTCTTAAATACTGAAAATGCATGTTCGGTTTCTTCTCCTATTGTACATCCAGGGGGAAACGGATGAATAGTATAATCATATTTAGAAATGCAACTATCTAAAACAGGGGTGTCAAACTCAAGGCCCGAGGGTCGGATCTGTCTCACGGGGTACTTAGATCTGGTCCATGGGGCCATCCTAGAAATAGCAAAGGGCCAGCTTGCATTGCTTCTGCCAGTGAAAAAAAGCTCCCAAGCTCCGTTTTCGGCTGCCACAGCCTCTTGCAACCTTATGCCAATGAAAATGGAGCTCGGGAGGCTGCGTGCAGCCGAAAACGGAGCTTGGGAGCCTGTTTTGCTGGCAGAGTGCTTGGGCCACCACAGCACCCCTAACAGGAGTGATGTTGAGCTGGTTATGCCCCCCTCCAAGGTCATACACGACCCTGATGTGGCCCTCAATGAAATTGAGTTTGACACCTCTGATCTAAAAGCTAGTTGAAGGAGACCATTAATAAGACAATTTTGTTTGATAGACCGCACGAGGTTGTAAAGAAACAGACTTGGCTGTTAAAAATGTTGGATTTTATTTCTAGTATCGACGGTTTTACAGGGAGTAGTGAAGGGGGTATTTGGGGACGAGGGAACGGAAAACGGGGCAGCCTATATTGACGGACCTATGTTCTTCATCAAAAGAGAATGCATTGTTCCTCAAAAATGCCTTCATTCTGAATCATTGCAATTAATAGCAATTTAGAGCAGTGGTGGGTTCCTACCAGTTCGGACTGGTTTGGCTGAACTGGTAGTAGCTTGGCGTCCTGGGTTGCGACCCAGGCCTGCCACGCCCCCAAACTGGTTCTACCGGTGAAGCCGCAGATGCTGCCATCTTGTTTTTTGCTTCTGCGCATGTGCAGAGCAATTTTAGTTGTACTGCGCATGTGAGTGCAGGGCGCATAAAGTGCGCGCCAGCCGCATCCCTGAGCGAACCGGCAGTAGTCTCTGCCAGAACCCATACCGAAAGCTCTGGGAATACTTCTGGACTTATGACTAGCAGCAGAGACATAACATTGAGAAATGAGCATTAAAAAGGGAGCGCTGTAATTCTAGAAAGTGCAGAAGTCGCACAAGGAATGTTGCAGGTTTTAATTAGCCAGAATGTTTGGTTCATCGTTAACATGGCTTTGAAAGCAGTCGCCATGATGATTCTGCATAGAGTTTTGAAGTTAAACATCATTATCACAATCTCTAATTTTGTGCTTCACTTCTCTTTGATCCTTCTGTTTCCCATTCTTCAGTTCTCCAGATGAAGCTGTGTAGCTGGGACAGGATTTTTCATCCCATTTGATGAAGGTGGCCTCTAATCTTAAGAGATGGCTCATCTGTTTTCATGCCACGAAATGTTGGTTAATCTTTTAAGATGCCTCCAGTCTGTTTGTTTATGCTGCAGCAGACAAACACAGCTCTTTTGCTGGGAAGGATCTGTCACTCACTCTTCCCATAGTCTTCCCACAAAGAAACCAAGTTTGTTGCTTTCTTTCCGGCGAAGTATTCTTCAAAATTATCCATTACATCCAAATCCAATTTCTTAGGCTGGCTTGAAAACTGGCATAAAGTCAGAATTCTCCATTTTGGATCTTATGAAGAGACCCGTCTTGTACTAAACAAAAAATGAAGCATTGTCTCATCTTTGTGTGTGGCCAGCAACAAGCTTGGACACTTATATCCAGGCTATGCAGCCAAGATATTTTACCTGAAATCTGGCAACATGTGACCTTTTAGAGTTGAGAAATGAAACTTTCTTTCTTTCTTTCTTTCTTTCTTTCTTTCTTTCTTTCTTTCTTTCTTTCTTTCTTTCTTTCTTTCTTTCTTTCTTTCTGTCTGTCTTTCTTTCTTTCTCTTTTCCTTTCTTTCTCTCCTTCCTTCTTTTTTTCCCTTCCTTCCTTTCTCTCTTTCTTCTTTCACTCTCTCCTTCATTCCTTCCCTCCCTTCCTCCCTCTTTCTCTTTCTTTCTTTCTTTCTTTCTTTCTTTCTTTCTTTCTTTCTTTCTTTCTTCTCTCTCTCTCTCTCTCTCTCCCTCCCTCTCTCGCCTCCTCTCACTCTCTCTCCTTCACTCTTCCCAGTGTAAAATTCAGGTTTCAGATAAATAGCAGATGGCGAGAAGTAGAAGGGAATTTTGGGCACCCAAACATCTGGAGAGTTACATTCAACCTGTAGCAAAGAAACACATTTTCTCAAGATCATCCCTAGCTTGCACTTCAAATGAGGTGTATATATTCCTCGGCTTGGTCTGTCTGTTGTCCTAAGCCTTGTTTTGTGGAATCGTCATTTTTTACGGTAAATAAATCTTAGTTGGGCAGATTTTGTGCAACCTGTTAGGTCAGAATCAGTCAAACCAACGCACATGATGACTTAATGAAAACACAACCTCTTTGAGGGAGATGGGCTCTTCGAAGATGTGACAAATAAATAAATAAAAATCCTCGACCGACAACAGTTCATTTAGTGACTATTCAAGAGTTATAAGGGCATTGAAAAAAGTTCATCACCCCCATGGCTCATGTGGTCAAAAATTCAGACTCTTGGCAACTGACTCACATTTATGATGGTCGCAGCATCCTTGGAGGTCACATGATCTCAGTTTGCAACCTTCTGACAAGCAAAGTCAATGGGGAAGCCGGAGTCACTTAACAACCGTGTGATGAACTCAACCACAGCGGTGATTGACTTAACAAGGGCGGCAAGAAAGGTTGTGAAATGGAGCAAGATTCACTTAACAACTGTCTTACTGGGGAAAACAAATTGGGGTTCAATTGTGGGCTGTTTTTGCCCTCCCCAGGCTCCTATAAAGCCTCTGGAGCCTGGGGAGGGCAGAAAAAGCATGCAAAAATAGGGAGGGAGTGCCTGCCATGCGCCCATGCGTACTGGGGGGGTGTCACACATTGCATTATAGGTGTGGCATGCCCACGCACGCCCCCCCCCACGCTCCCCCCTCTAATGGCACACGAGCCAACAAAGGTTTGCCATCGCTGCCCTACACCATTTCTGACAAATGGTTGTCCAATATCTTCTTGAAAGTCTTAACTTAATCCACCACAGCCTCCGAAGGCAACTTCTGTTCCACGGGTTGATTGTTCTCACTGTCAGAAAGTTCCTCCTTATTTCTAGGTTGAATCTCTCCTTGGTCAGTTTCCGTCCATTGTTCCTTGTCTGGCCTTCAGGTGCTTTAGAAAATAGCTTGACTCCCTTCCTCTCTGTGGCAGCCCCTCAAATATTGGAAGACTGCTATCATGTCTCCCCTGGTCTCCTCTTCACTAGACTAGCCATGCCCAGTTCCTGCCACCGTTCATCATATGTTTTAGCCTCCAGTCCCCTAATCATCCTGGTTGCTCTCCTCTGCACTTTCTCCAGAGTCTCAAGATCTTTTTTATAGTGCAGTGACCAACACTAGGTGCTGTACTCTAGGTGTGGTTTTACTAAGGCTTTATAGAGTGGTATTAGTACTTCCCTTGATCTTGATTGTATCCTTCTGTTAATGCAGTTTAGGATTGCGTTGGCTTTTTTGGATGCCGCTGCACACTGCTGGGTCATGTTTAACTGGTTGTCCACTAAGACTCCAAGATCTCTCTCACAGTCACTGCTATTAAGCCTGCTTTCACCCAGTCTATGTGTGTGCTTTTGGCTTTCCTTGCCTAAGTGTAAGACTTTCCTTTTCTATACATTGAATTTCATTTTGTTAGATAGGGCTTAGTGTTGAAACCAGTGGTGGGTTCCTACTGGTTTGGACCAGTTCTGCCAAACCAGTAGTGGTTTGGGGGCCTGGGTCGCTGGAACCGGCAGTGACCCAGGCCTGCCATGTCCCCAAACTGGTTCATCTTCTTTTTTGCTTCTGCACATGCGCAGAGCAATTTTATTGCACTGCGCATGCGTGCACAGTGCGTATCAAGCATGCACACATGGAGCGCATCCATGAGCAAACCAGCAGTAGTGACTGCCAGAATCCACCCTTGGTTCAATGCCAGTGTCCAAGATGATGGACCCAGAGCCAGGCCACAAAGGAAGACAGGGTCAGTAGTGCATTGCATAATCCAAACGCATAATACAAGTTTGCAAAATAGATTCCCAATTTTTTGGGCTACCAACCAACCAATCCCCACCCCAAAGTTATATAAGCAGCCAGAACAGAAAGGAGCTATTAAAAATTATGTCCTGTGTTTGGATTGTCTTTTGGTAGATGCGGCCAGCTGTCATTGAAAAAAAGAGAAAAAAAGATGAAAACAGACACCATATTTATGGGGTACCATTTGGAAATATGTCGGTGGTAAAAGGCGAATCTCTGATTTCAATTATCACTCTCTACATCTAGGGCTTAATTCATCGCATTTGTAGGTCTCCTGAATAGGCTTGACATCATGCTTCAAACATTCAAGCAAAGCTCTGTTTCTAATCCTTTGTTGGCTGCTGCTTTTTCAGTTTTATCTCCTTGCATCTGGCACATGGCAGAAAGATGACCCCACACAAAGAATAAGGAGAAATAATGTCTTGTTTGCTATTTCTTTAGGAAATACTCAGTATGGAGAATATTTATGGTTGGG
>NC_138551.1:101342494-101417317 GCF_964273705.1 Natrix helvetica | reverse complement strand
TGATTTTTCATGCAATAACTACACTGGAATTTATGCAGATGCCATTTAGAACTGAGATCCTGCCATTGTTCTTTTGAGACACTGTGCAAGGCAGTGGTGAAATTCAATTTTTTTTACTACTGGTTCTGTGGGCGTGGCTCAGTGCTGGGTTTCAAAATTTTTTAGAACCTCTTCTGTAGGTGTGGCCTGCTTTGTGGGAGTGGCTTGGCCATGTGACTGGGTGGGAGTGGCTTGACGGCCATGTGACTGGGTGGGAGTGGCTTGGCAGCTATGTGACTGGGTGGGAGTGGCCAACTTGTAAAATGTGGTGAAACTCACTTAACTATGCTTTTGCTTAGCAACCAAAATGTTGGCTCAGGAACTCTGGCATTGAAGTGTGCAAGTCTTAAAGCTGTCAAGTTACAAGACCCTTGCACCCCTAATTCTTCAGAAAAAAACCCCCAGGGGTGTTCAAACCTGACAGCTTTAAGACTTGTGGACTTCAACACCCAGAATTCCTCCTGCAGTCATATTGGCTCAGGAATTCTGGCATTGAAGTGTGCAAGTCTTAAAGCTGTCAAGTTACAAGACCCTTGCACCCCTAACCCTTTAGGAAAAAACCCCCAGGGGTATTCAAACGTGACAGCTTTAAGACTTGTGGACTTCAACTCCCAGAATTCCTTCTCTCGCTCTTCATCTTGATGATGTGCGGATGGGCGGGGGGAGGCATCTGGAACCAGTTCTAAATGGCACTGTAGATTTGTGGAACCTCTTCTATAGAAGAGGTTAGAACTGTCAGGAACCCACCCCTGGTGTGGCTTGATAGTGGGGTCCTGTGACTGAGTAGGTGTGGCCAACTCGATGTTACTCATGGCCACGCCCACTCAGTGACATGCCCACCACCAAGCCACGTCCAGAGAACCCGATAGGAAAAAATGTGAGTATGAGTCCATTCACAGCATAGCTGCTGCTCCATTTATGGTCCTCCCTGCCCCCTCCCTCCCCAGGTCTATCTTAAAGGGACAGGCTGCAGCAGCTCTGCTGTGAATGGGGGGAGAAATGTTCGGCTTGGGTGGGCGGGTCGAGCGGTCAGAAGAGGTGAGCGGCGACAGGGCGACCAGGTAGGCGTGGGCAGGGCCACCAGGGACTTTTGCCACTGGTTCGGAGAACTGATGCCAATCGTCCCTGCCGGTTTGGCTGAACCGGGCCGAACCAGAAGGATTTCACCCCTGGTCCAAGGTAATATTGTGAATCTTCAGAATATATAGCAAAATTCTTTGGAGAGGAAAAAGAGAACCAAGGTTGTGATAGGTGATGATTTTTTTTTTGGCAAAAGAATTTGAAATTTTCCAGAACTTGAATGATAATTTTTCAAATAATAGTTCTTTTGAAGGGCTCATTGATGCCATCTTCTGCTCCATGGAGAATTTTAAATGAAAGCAATTCTGAGATGGTAGATATCCTCATTTACATAAACCAGCACTTAGTTATAATATCTTGCATTTTAAAAGATACAAGGCTTCTGTATGGCACTGCAAGATTTCAAGTTTCCCTTCTTTAGCACAACCTCCTGTGCCTCTCAGGATTTCCGATGTATGGTTTTCAAGCATGAGGGTTGACATCCCACAGAATTACTGTATGTTCCTGGAGGAAATAGATAAATGAATAAAATCTTAAAGATGCATTAAAGAAATTTGGATGCTCACATGATTTTCATATGAAGCCAAATCTTTTGGAACCCTACATTTTGGACAATGTATTCTTTTTATTTTCTTGCCATCTTTTTTTTTTTTTAAAGAAATGATTTATCGGAAGAACAGTCACGAAAGTTGATCTGGATAACTTATATGCAGAGATTCTTCAGAAATCAGGGAACTGATGGCAACACTTACTCATACAATCTTCTGACAAAATATATAAATCAAATTAGGCAAACTTTTAAATCTAATTTGAAATGTTGCTTGTTGATTGTTTATTAGTATCCTATGACTACACTAAGTGTTGTATTATGATTCTTGATGAATGTATTATATTTTTCTTTATGTACAGTGAGAGCTTATGCATCAAAGAGAAATTCCTTGTGTGTCCAATCACATTTGGCCAATAAAGAATTCTATTCTATTCCATTCTATTCTATTCCATTCCATTCTATTGAAAGCTAAGTCACTGTTGCTTGGCCCGAATGGAAATTTTTGCTAAAATGTCCTGTTTTACACATTATTGTGGTCCACCAGTGGCCTGCGGAGCTGGCAACAAAGTCGGACAGTGAGGAGGTTGGGGAGGAACATGGGCCAGTCCTGGAGTCTGGGGAAGGCTCTGAGGAGGGCTCTGTGTCAGAGGCAGAGAAGGGGCTAGGGCCATCTGGGATTTTGTGTGGCTCTGAGCCTCCAGATTCAGACATCAGTGAGGCAGAAGAACAGGGGGAGCTGTTCCCAGTGCACACATGCGCAGAGCTGCCAGAAGGCAAGAACAGTTAAGACAAAAGGGATGGGACTCAGGACTAAGGCTTATAGATGACCCCCCCCCCCTCAAGACATAAAGGAGGATCAATGGCACATGAGCCTTTGCAGGAAGCAACTTTGTTGCTTATCCTGAAAGACTTTGGAAGACTACTGTCGGACTCTTTACAAACTATTTGTGACTCAATACGGGTTGTGAATGAACATAATTCACAGCCTTTGAAATAAAAAGAGGGTTTTGGGTATTAAGCATATGCCTTTTACTGTATCAGGAAGCCTAGGTCAGAACACACATCTGGATACAAACTAGAATGGTATGGCAAAAAGATTGGGGAGAAAATGTCATTTTTTTTAAAAAAAAAAGTCAGCTGTGTGGCCTTCTGAGCTATTTGGCAACTTTGGTTTTGTTTCTACAGAAGAGAAGTAGAAAAAGAAAGTGGAACCAGACGGGTGTTTTGGTGCTAAAACTAAAACATCCTGTTGCACTTTCTGTTTTCCAAATGAAACTATTAATATTAAAGAAACATAACCATAATGATTGATATGATAAATACTTTTGCTCAAGGAAACCTGGTGCTCATGGGAACGGGATGGCATTATGAAATAAAGGGATGCAGAAATAATGAATGATCGTTAAATATTTCTTTTTTCAACTGAAAAGTTGTTCAGTCAAGAGATGTTAGAGTTGTAAGTGCCATTCTGATTTTTCAAGAATTGCTACGTGTTAATTGAACGTCTATTACTCACTTTCCTGTGAACAGATCAGTTATGGGTTTTAGAAATCCATATTTGTAGTTCTTTCATATAGTCGAGAGCAACAGAACATGTTTGAGGCACTCCTGAGTTGCTGCTGAGTTCCTACTACATATGAAAAGGTTCTATGAGTCACACTTGGTTCCTGGGGACTTCCTGGATATAACTACAGTTTTCTAGAGGGACGGTAAGGAGGTATTTTGCTGTTATCACCTTTAAGAATGCCTTTACATTTCTGTCCTAGGTTGTAGTTCAGGGATATCCCATCTAATTACTGAACAGGCCCAGCCTGGCTTAGCTTTTGTGTTTAGACCAGGTTGGGGAGATGTTGTTTCATGGTCAAGCGTCAGATACAGGCTAGTGAAACCAGGGGGAGGAATTAGTCTGGAATCCCTACATAGACATAAGAGGTCAAGGTCCCCTTGAATCCTGTTGAAATTTACTAATCTGGCCTAGGTGCAAACTGCCAATTTGGGAAGATTCCTGTGAAATAGGCTTGCAGCAATAAAGTGACTCATTGAATGCTTCATATGTGATCTATTTGTTTGCACCTGACATCAAGAGACCTTCTTTATGCTGAAGTGAAAAGAGTAGAACAGGATTATAATTACCAGGTAGATGGAAGGAGAGGTTATTCTGTTTGGTTGATTCATTCGGACCTTTGTAGTTTACTATCAGCATTCCTTTCATTTTGAATCATATGATCTCGGGGACTTTCTCTGCATCCATATGGATTTGAATTCTGCTCATTTATTAATGTTAGAAATTCTGTTTATATATAGCACCACAGTTTAAACAAAGAACAGCACGGTCACCATGTGCTTTACTGCTCAACTATATAACTGTAACAGGAAACAAGAAACTCTACTCAAAACAAAGAAGCATAGAGTATATACAATAGATCCCAACTTGTAAATACTGCCATCTACTGGCTGAATACTACTGTAGTTGTTGCAAAAAAATACATTCCAACAATGAATTCCAGAGATTAGGAATACATTTGTTATTTTTATTGGGTTCCAAGTATTATTTGTAGATGTGGAGAAGTTTCTCACTCTGCTTAGGACAGGGATCAGTTTCTTGTCTGATGTTCCTTTAGCAGAACACCCTTGTGTAGTCACATAAAAATGATGTTTATTTGTTTTATAAGAACAAAATTCTCATTAATATAATTTTGAGGCAGCTGGAAAGAGATGTATGACTGCAGAGAAAGTTAAATCTGGTTCCTAAAATTTGCCAAACATAATGTATGTCCTCTACCATGATATTTTCTGAGTAATTTAAATCTCTCAGGGAAAGTAGTATTCTTCCATGGCTTGTTAATCTCATTCTTTTACCAGAAGGATTGTTATTTCACAACAAATGTTGAAAGACAAGATTTACTTTAAGGAGCTTAAAAAGTGTTATTGCTTAGAACTGAATAGACAAAAATGGTTTTTCTGTGGAAAAAAAGTGAAAATAGATATATTATCTCTTCCTATGTCCATTCTGTTAATAATATATACATATATCTATTGCACAAGGGGATGAGACAATATTCTCTGAAATTATATTTCACTTAATTAAACTGAATAAATTATAAAGGTTAATTGTAACTGTTGTTTTCATTTTAATTTTCAATCAGCACCCAGAATTGTTCTATTAGTGAGATGGAAGGCATACAAATTTATATATTTAATTAATTAAAAGGAGGTGGAAGTATTTTTTTGGACTTTCATTGTGAAGTAGTCTATACAATTTTATGCAACCAAAAATGACCAAGATCACCTTCCTAGCAACTTGTACAGTTCAACTTGTATTTGTGAACATGTGGTAAATTTGTGGTGAGCTTGGCTGAAAGAGATTCATTTAAGCTTGGGGGGAGCTCCATTTTCACTGCAGAGGGTTGCAGGAGGCCCCTGCAGCCAAAAATGGAGCTCAGGAGTCCATTTCTCTGGCCAAGCATTTGGGCCACCATAGGCACCCCTGACAAGAGTGGCGTCGAGCTGGCCATGCCCACCCTGGCCCTCCAAGGTCTAACACAACCCTGATGCGGTCCTCAATGAAATCAAGTTTGACACCCCTGGTATAGGGTTTCCAGCCAGAGCAGGAATTTAGACTAGAAGACTTCCAAGAATCCTTCCAGCTCTGTTATATGTTCTATTCTATATATTCTTGAATCATTCTGCATTTAGATAAGAGTGATTAGAACTCTGCTTTTCCACTTAGAAATGTATGTTAAACGAAATATTCATTGTAGTGAATTGAGAAACGTCCTCATTTGGAAAATGACCATGCTGTTTTGAAATGGCATCATGTTTCCAGCTCCAGATGTGGTATGGTGGGGAATCCAAAGGGCTCAACATCATCTCCCACTTCAAGTGTACCATGTTGTGTTTTTTCTTCTCCCCAGATGATTGTTGTGGCCCACCAGCAGCCAGCGGATCTGGCAGCAGATTCGGACAGTGAGGAGTTTGGGGAGGAACATGGGCCAATCCTGGAGTCTGGGGAAGGCTGGGATGAGGGCTCTGTGTCAGAGGCAGAGATGGGGCCAGGGCCATCTGACAGTTATCAGCTGCCTTTGGAGTCGGGCATCAGTGGGGCAGAGGAACAGCTGAAGCCTGTTCCCAGTGTGTGCATGTGCAGAGTTGCCAGACAAAGGGAACAGCTAAGGAACAAGGGTCGACTTGGGAGTAAAGCCATAGGTGGACTGTGAATGGGTCATCCCATAGCAAATAAAAGAGGAGCAAAAGGGGAGTGGAGTTTGCAAGAGTCAATTAGTTCATTCCTGCATTCTTGCCAAGTATTGCAGCGTCTGAAAGATATTGGCCTTGCCACTCTCAAAGCCTGATAAAGGTCGGTAATTGTGAACTATCTTGAAAGACTGCGGAAATACTTTGCTGGAGAGGAATTCACTGTAAATTAAATAAAAGGGGTTTATTGGGACGAGGACTCGGCTTCATGTTGCTGGGGAAGCCTTGGTCAGAACAACAGTTGAGCTCTTGGTCTTGCATATAAAAGTCACCAGAAGTCACACAGAGTTCCCTAAAAGGTATTTCAAAGCCATTAGCCAATCTTCCTCCTGGGGAAACATTTTTTTTAAAAAAATAATTTCTTGATCAATTTGGTTTGATGCTCTGAAAAATAAGAAGTTTTTCTTATTTCTATGAAATCAGCTTCTCTCCCAACCACGCCAATCTGCACCTTATTTTTAACGGCATTCTTATTTTTTAAAATAAGGTGCAGTTTGGTGTGGTTGGAAGAGAAGCTTTTCCTTGCTACTGGAAGAAACTTCCTGTGGTTTTTTTGATTGGCCTTTTGCCTGTTCTGGCTGGGCTGTGTTGTGTTGTGGCCCGTCAGCAGCCAACAGAGCTGGTGGCAGACTCAGACAGTGAGGAGGTTGGGAGGAACATGGGCCAGTCCTGGAGTCTGGGGAAGGTGATGATGAGGGCTCTGCATCAGAGGCAGAAATGGGGCCAGGGCTGTCCGACAGTTGCCAGCTGCCTTCAGAGTCAGAGATCAGTGAGGCAGAAGAACAGCTGGAGCCTGTTCCCGATGTGCGCATGTGCAGAGTTGCCAGGAGAAGGAACAGCTAAGGAACAAGGGAGTAAAGCCACAGGTGAATGGTGAATGGCCCCTCCCATAGGGAATAAAGAGGAACGAAAGGGGAGGGGAGTTTGCAGGAGACAATTAGTTCAGTTCATTAGGGTGAAGATCTGTTCCTGACTTCTTGCCAAGTATTGTCTGCTACAAAGTGGCGTTTGGAAGATATCGGCCTGGCAGCTCTCCAAGCCTGATAAAGGTCTGTAGTTGTGAAAACTCATGAAAGACAACTGTTGGCTGGGACTTTGCTGGAGAGAAATTCCCTTTAACCAGAATAAAATAGGTTTTATCAGGACGAGGAGTCTGCTTCATGATCTTGGGAAGCCTAGGTCAGAACAGGCTGAAACCTTAATGCCAGGGTCAGTCCTTTAACGCAAAGAGGACTCTTCAGGGTGTCGTTATTTGATGTCAAGCTTTCTCCGAATCGCCGAGAACAAAGCTGGGCTGCATCAAGGAGACCTCTAAGCAGTCAGAACAACACAGATTTGCTTCAGTGCTGCCATTAATGAACAGTATAATTCATGAAGAGTGCATTGGAATAATTGCCTAGCCCCCTAATTTTAAAGGAGTAATTGACTTTGGCAGCACTCTCTTCTTCTGTGGTCAGCCTTGTCATGTTAGAAGTAATTATTATTCCTTTTCTCTAATTATGTATCCTGCTTTTGATGTGTTGCTTCGTTATGGTAACAACTCAGGCAAGTCATCCAGCAGGGGGATATAACATACTTACCTAGGAGTAAATTATGTTATTTCACTCCTGTTGTGGAAGAGGGATGGGGAGAATCTGGACTGTACCTTGTTTTTTTTTTTTTTTTAGAAATCTCTGTCTTTATTTACTTAATCAATCAATCAATCAATTTATTACAATCTTAGACCAGAAATCAGAACAAATAAAAACGCTCAGTAAATATACAATTAAAAATTCTAGAATAAAATAATAAATAACTAAAATCTATAATAAAACCCAGTCTGTCAATTAGACATGGTTTAACTGTTACTACAATCACAATCGATAATCCTCTAGTTACTGTGGATACAAGTTAGAAAGTATTTGTTTGAAGGTGAAGATTATCTCCGTGTATCAGAGTGTTCCTATAACAAGCTTGAGGCATATAATTGCATTCTGATGTTGTTAAAAGTTAAGTTGTTTGAGGCTGATGCGTAATTGAGCTGCATCAAGAGGTAGAATTTTATTCCCTTTGCACTGTACCATTTTTTTCCTGGTTGAATGGTTGCTTGTTGTGAAACCAAGTTCCAAGCAAATGTTGTATGCTAAGGATAGTTAAACTTTTTGTCGGCACGTGTCAAAAATGCAGTGGTGGATTGCAGGCGGTACGCCCCGGTATGGGCATACCGCAGCCAGCCTGGAGCACCGGATACCGTTCCGGTACGATGCTCCAGAGGGCCCACCCGCCTGCCTGAGCTCCTTACCTGTGTTTTAAGGCTTCTGCCCTTCCGCGCATGTGCATGGCGCGTAGAGCGCCTGCGCGATGCTCCGCAGAGCAGCTGGACTGTCGTGCAGGTGCTAAGACGCATGTGCGTACTGGTTGGAACGGGATTTGAAACCCACTACTGCAAAAGTGGCTGCCCGCACCCATGATGCAATGTGCGTTCGACTCCCCCACGCCCCGTTTTGGGCCTAGTGGATCTTTCTGCAGCCTCTTTTTTTTTTTTTTATTAAAAGAGTTTTGTACAAACAAATTTTCCCCCTTTTCACCCCCCCTCCACACAATATAAATCTCATACAAATGCTATACCCCCCCAACCCCCCCGCAAAAATTCACATTCAAATATTATACCAAACACTTTACCCCCTCCCCTCCCCCATCTTAAAATAGATTACTCATAACCCCTCTCCTCCCAACAAAAACTATATAAATTACTCTTAAATTAATAATAACACATTGATCATTTTCTAAGCTAATTTAACATCTATAACTCTTAATATAAATTTCTCCTAGCCTAACAATGTTTCATTAGTCCCATCTTCTAATTTATTCATACATATATATTGCCCCACCCTCCACCCTAACCCTCCCCCACCTCCCACACAAACCCACCCCCCTGACTTCCGCTGTATACCACTCTAACAATTCCAAACATCCCAACTATTTACTCTGATCATCTATCGATCTAAACATTCTTACCTAAAGGCTAGATAATAACTCCTAGTCTGGTATTTATTCTGTATATAATCAATCCATTTTGCCCATTCCTGTGTGTAATCCTCCTGTTTCTGAGCTTTTAAGAAAGCTGAAATTTTTGCCATTTCAGCGAACCCCGCCACCTTCTGAATCCATTGATCAATTGTCGGCAAAAAATCTTTTTTCCAATGTTGCGCAATCAACAACCTAGCTGCTGTAACCATATACAAGGCCAATTTTGTTTCCCCTTTGGTAAAATCCTTAACTATACCCAATAAAAACATTTGTGGAGTGAATTGTATTCTTTTCTTAAATACATTCTGCATAACCCACCATATTTTTATCCAAAAAGCTTTAACCTTGTTACAAGTCCACCATACATGAAAAAAGGTAGCATCTAGACACCCGCATCTCCAACATTTTGGTTGAACATTTGGGTACATGCATGATAATTTTTTTGGATCTAAATACCATCTGTAAAACATTTTATAAAAATTCTCCCTTAAATTCTGTGACTGTGTAAATTTAACATTCTGAACCCATATTTTTTCCCACGTTTCCAACATAACCACTTCACCAAAATTCTGAGCCCATTTAATCATACAATCCTTAACCAATTCACTTTCTGAGTCTCTTTCTAACAATACATTATATATTCTTTTAACTTGTTTTGGACCAGTCTCTTTTATCTGCTTAATCAGTTCCACTTCTTTATCCATAAAACCGACCCTGCGATCTTCTTTCCATCTCTTCTGAAGCTGTATGTAATGTAACCAATTTAAAGTAATTCCTTTCTGCAGCCTCTTGAGAGCAAAAAAAGGCCACAGGTGGGCACGCTGCGTCCCCCTGCGCCCCCTTTTGGGCCTAGTAGGTCACCCTGCAGCCTCCTGGGACCAAAAATGGGCCACGGGGGGGGGGCGTACCACATCTCCCCACATCCCCCCTGCCCCCGCACATGCATGTGTGTCTGTTGCATGCGCCACGCCCCCTAGGCATGCCTGGCAGAGACCCGAAAATTAGCTGACCGGAGGGAGGTACGCACACATGTGCAGTGGAACTGAGCTGGGGTGAATGCTCATGTGTCCACAGACAGGGCTCTGCGTGCCACATGTGGCACGTGTGCCATAGGTTTGCCATAACAGGTGGTGTGATATAGTCCAGAGGTGCATAACTTTGACAACTTTAAGACTTTTGGGCTTTAATGCTCCAAAATTGCCCAGCCAGCATGAGTGATTGGAGAAATCTGGGCATTAAAGTCCACAAGTCTTAAAGTTTCTGAAGGTTTGTGCACCACTATTACAGTTCATAAATGGAAACCCTTTCTGTTATTGTAAAAAATTTGATCCCTACAGCTGCTCTATCCTGTCTAGAAATACAGGTAGCCCTTGAGTTACTTGGAACAATTTGTTTAGTGACCGTTCAAAGCAATGGTGGATTCCGGATTCCGTCACAACCGGTACAGTGTAACGGGGCCGGGCGTCCGCCACATGCACGCATGCAGCACGGCCATGCGTATTTACCGCCCGCGATGTTCCAGCTGCTCGGTGGAACGTCACGCAGGCGCCGTACGCTCTGTGCGTGTGCGTGGAAGCCCTGATTGGCTCAAATACAGGTGAGGGCGGGCGGGTGGGTGGGCCCTCTGCTCTGGGGCACCGTATTGGAATGGTACCTGGTGCTCCCAGCAGAAACGGGTACGCTCATACCGGGCTGTACCGGTTATATCCCACCACTGGTTCAAAGTTACAGTGGCACTGAAAAATGTGACTTATGACCATTTTTCACAGTTATGACTCTTGCAGCATTCCCCATGATCATGTGATCAAACTTCAGCTGCTTGGGAGCGGGTTCGTGTTTATGACCGTTGTTGTATCCGCAGATCATGTGATCCTCTTTAGCGGCCTTCTGCCAAGCAAAGTCAATGGAGCTGGCTTCACTTAACAACTGCGTTCCTAACTGAATGACTGCAGTGATTCACTTAACAACTATGGCAAAAGGTCATAAAATAGGACAAAACACACGCAACAAATATCAATAGGGAAGCCAGATTCACTTAATAATTGTGTTACTAACTTATCAACTGCAGTGATTCACATACAATTGTGTCAAGAAAAGTTGTAAAGTGGGGCAGTGCTAATTCACTTAACAAATGTCTCAATTAACAAAAGTTTTTGGGCTCAGTTGTTCTCATAAGTTGAGGACTACGTATAAAAGGGAATTTTTTTTACCTCAGTTTAGTAATCCTTAGGTAGGTTGTTAGTAGGATCCATAGTCTAGACCAGATATTACTTATCATTCTATAAGTTTTTTTCCTAAAATAAGGAAGCTCAGGGCTGGAGTACATGTTATGATTTACCTCTTGTTGTTGTGCCAAGAAGTAATTTCATTTTACACCTCCATGAACAGAGCGAAATCTGCCTCCTCAGAGTGACAACTAACAATTTATCAGTGGTAAGTAACCTGTCTTCTGGGGGGATCACTCTAATCTACCACTATTATAAAACTAATTTTCGCTGGTGGGAAGAATGCAAAGGTTTTAATCTATACCCAAGTGTTCTGTTCCGTGATTCTAATAAATATGCAGAAATAGGCTTGGCTGTCTGCCACGACTAATTACAGAGATAAAACCACCCCTTGGCTAGGAGCCTAGAACGCTATCTTCAAGAAACCAAGATTAGATTTATGGAATGCTTTCTCAACGGCTAGTAAATTGGACTGTTGTTTCCTGCAAAGATTCCCCTCCCGTCACTCCACCTATAAACTCTTTGGGAGGGGCCACAACATTAGCCAGCTGTCCCTACTTCCTTCTATGACATCTTCTCCACAGCTGTTCCTTTCTCCTCTCAGATCTACGCACATCAGGGACAACCTCCCTCTGTTCCTCTTCACTGCTCCCTGACTCAGATGCCACCTAGTGGCCAACAGGCCTCTCTAGTTCCTGCTGTGACTCCAAACACCCTCCAGAGTCTTCCTCATCCTCCAGAGCAGTCCCACAATTGTTTGAGCTGTCAGAGTCCACCAACAGCTCAGCCGGCTGCTGCTGGGCCATAACACTATCCCTCATGCCGCTGTACTTCCTGTATCTGGGGCCGTAAGTCCACAGGCTCGTGAACCGCGGAGAAGGACTCTACAGGCAAAACTGTCTGGGTGGAATCAGGTCTTTGGTACACGAATACTCGGGTTTCCTTGATAGGGCATCTGCCCTTTGGTTGTGTGCACTGGGGATGTACGTCACACGGAAATTGAACCGTGCAAAGAAAAGAGACCACCGGATGTGGCACTGGTTCAATTTCCGCACGGTCTTCAGAAATTCCAAATTCCTATGGTCCGTCCAGACTTCAGTTTGATGCCTGGCCCCCTCTAGATGATGCCTCCAAGCCTCAAATGCCACCCCTTGGCGAGGAGCCTAGAACGCTATCTTCAAGAAACCAAGATTAGACTTACGGAATGCTTTCGCAATGACTCATATAATGGACTGTTGTTTCCTGCAAAGATTCCCCTCCTGTCGCTGCCAGTCACATGACCACAGTGACGTCTTTGGACAGCGCTGGCTCTTTGGCTTTGAAACGGAGATGAGCACTGCCCCCTAGAGTCGGGAACGACTAGCACATATGTGCGAGGGGAGCCTTTACCTTTACCTAAGTCACCCAGAGTGGTAAGATGGGCAGCCTATACATTTGATATTGCCAGTCCTTGACTTACAATCATTTATTTAGTGACTGTTCAAAGTTACAACAGAACTGAAGTAGGTGACTTATGACTGCTTTTACATGCCCGTTGCATTATCCCCACGGACACATGATCAAAATTCGGATGCTTGGTGCCTGACTCATATTTATGACGGTTGCTGTGCCATCCCCTTTTGTGACCTTCTGCCAAGCAAAGTCCATGAGGAAGCCAGATTCACTTAGCAAACACATGACTAACATAACAACTGTAACATGCTGGCTGGAGAATTCTGGGAATTGAAGTTCACACATCTTCAAATGGTCAAGAAAACTCCCTAATTTATATTTGCCTTATTTACGTATAACAAGTGTTGCATGTACTCATGTCACATTGCGCAATTACATTATTTTACTTCATAGGAAAAAATGGAAAGCATCCCATTTAATAATAATGTTTGTCTTTACATTATAATTTAATACAGGCTGTTTCCTGGATCTCACTTTATAGGTGGTAGTTAGGTTATTTAGAATAGAATGACAGAATTGGAAGGGACCTTGGTGGTCTTCTAGTCCAACCCCCTGCTTTGGCAGGAAACCCTACACCACTTCAGACAAATGGATATCCAATCTGTTCTTAAAAACTTCCAGTGTTGGAGCATTCACAGCTTCTGGAGGCAAGTTCTTCCACTGATTATTTTTTCTAACTGTCAAGAAATTTCTCCTTAGTTCTAAGTTGCTTCTCTCCTTGATTAGTTTCCACCCATTGCTTCTTGTCCTTCCCCTTTGGAGAATAGCTTGACTCCCTCTTTATTATTTATTAAATTTATTTGCCACCCATCTCGTGACAAGGCAACCTTTACAAATTTGTTTTAACTCTGTCTTAAATTTTATTTGTTTTTTATTACCTGTACTATACCACAACACATGTGATCAAAGATTGTAATAAATTAAATTGAAATCCAATTTAATCCTACCCGAATGTTTTAAGTAGGATTTCTACTAGCAAAATACAGGTAAGTCCTCGACTTACAGCCACAATTGAGCCCACAATTTATGTTGCTATGTGAGGCAAGTGAATTTTGCCTCATTTTATGACCTTTCTTGCCACAGTTGTTAGATGAATCAGCGCAGTTGTTAAATTAGTAACCCAATTGTTAAATTAATCTGGTTTTCCCCATTAACTTTGCTTGTCAGGTGGTCACAAAAGAGGATCACATGACCCCAGGACACTGCAACCGTCATAAATATGAGTCAGCCACCAAGCATCTGAATTTTGATCACATGACCATAGGCCTCCTGCCATGGTCGTAAGTGTGAAAAATGGCCATAAGTCACTTTTTTCAGTACCGTTGTAACTTTGAACGGTCACTAAATTGAACCGTTGTAGGTGGAGGCCCAGCTGTACTTCTTTGAATATGGAAATGGTGTCAATTGATTGACGCTAAGTTGGAATTTGAACCCTGCCCATAAAAACCTTGCCCTTTATGCAGTCGTCTCTTACGCCAAAGAACGGAGCGCTATGTCTGTCAATCAACCTCAGAAATAATGCCCCCATTTCAGAAAGAACAAATAGGATCTAAATAATTAAGCAGCTCTTTACGGTGACTTTCTTCACTTAAATGTGGCTCCGTGTCCTGCCGTCCACCTGCGCTGCATCCTTCTCTCTGATCAGCCTCACTTACGGAATTTTTGCCCATTAATGGAGCTTTGTCAGCAAAAAAGCAGAAAGCACTTGTCAACGGGTGAACAATGGATTCCTGTCAATGGAAATCTGAAAGGTGCATTCTGTAGTTAGACAGATTAGTTTGAACTAGGGATGCGGAACTACTCCAGTGTAATTGTGTTAGTGGAAAGGTACATCGGGGCTGCGTGAGGGAGAAGGCAGCAGGAACTGTGAAAGGGTCGACATCTCCTTTATGGAAAAGCTGCTTGGTTTTGTTTTTTCTACTTTTCAGAGATTCTTGGCCCTTGTGAAATTGTGGAGTTCTTTCATATTAATCCACCTTGAGGGGGAAATCCCCCAACCCCAAAGGACAGAAAGCAAAATATCGAAGCCACCATGATAGATAGATAGATAGATAGATAGATAGATAGATAGATAGATAGATAGATAGATAGATAGATAGATGATAGATAGATGATAGATAGATAGATAGATAGATAGATAGATAGATACCTAGATAATGTAGCTAGATAGATAGATGTTAAATAGCTGATAGATAGATAGAATAGATAGACAGACAGACAGACAGACGGACGGATGATAGCTAGATGATAGATAGCTGATAGATAGATAGAATAGATAAGAATAGATAGATAGATAGATAGATAGATAGATAGATAGATAGATAGATAGATGATAGATAGATAGATAGATAGATAGATAGATAGATAGATAGATAGATAGATAAATGATAGCTAGCTAGCTAGATGATGGATAGATAGATATGATAGCTAGATGATAGATAGATATTAGATAGCTAAATAGCTAGATGATAGGTAGGTAGGTAGATAGGGAGAGAGAGAGAGAGAGAGAGAGAGAGAGAGAGAGAGAGAGAGATAGATGATAGATGGATAGATTGATAGATAGACAGATAGATGGATGGATGGATGGATGGATGGATGGATGATAGCTAGATAGATAGATAGATAGATAGATAGATAGATAGATAGATAGATAGATAGATAGAGATGGATAGATGATAGATGGATAGATAGATTGATGATAGATAGATAGATAGATGATAGATAGATAGATGATAGATGATAGATAGATAGATAGATAGATAGATAGATAGATAGATAGAAAGAATTCTTTATTGGCCAAGTGTGATTGGACACACAAGGAATGTGTCTTTAGTGCATATGCTCTCAGTGTAAAGAAAAGATACATTTTTCATGAATCATAAGATACAGCACTTAATGATAGTCATAGGGTACAAATAAGCAATCAAATCATACTAGAAAACAATATAAATCGTAAGGATACAAGCAACAAAGTTAGTCATACAATCATAAGTGGGAGGAGATGGCTGATAGTAACGATGAGAAGATTAATAGTAATAGTAATGCAGCCTTAGTGAATAGTTTGACAGTATTTAGGGAATTATTTGTTTAGCAGAGTGATGGCGTTCGGGAAAAATATGTTCTTGTGTCTAGTTGTTCTGGTGTGCAGTGCTCTGTAGTATTGTTTTGAGGGCAAGAGTTGAAACAATTTATTTTCCAGGGTGAGAGGGGTCTGTAAATATTTTCACTGCGCTCTTTTTGACTCATAGAGTGTACAGGTCCTCAATGGGAGGAGGTTGGTAGCAATTATTTTTTCTGCAGTTCTGATTATCCGTTGAAGTCTGTGTCTGTCTTGTTGGGTTGCAGAACCAAACCAGACAGTTATGGAGGTGCAAATAACAGACTCCATAATTCCTCTGTAGAACTGAATCAGCTGCTCTTTGGGTAGTTTGAGCTTCCTGAGTTGGCGCAGAAAGAACATTCTTTTCGTGCTTTTTTGATGACGTTTTTGATGTTGGGTATCCATTTTAGGTGATAGAGATATGATAGAACCTAGAAATTTGAAGGTCTCTACTGTTGATACTGTACAACAACAAAACCATACTGTACATGACAAAAGTGATCAAAGGATGCAATTATATCAGGATTCCTGAATTGTTTCAAGAAATGGACATGATTTGGGAACGTGGTGTGAAGTGTGATAAAACCTGTTTTGTGGTTTTATGGCAAGAGAGTGGCCTGGAATTCACCCATCACTTTTGTGGGTGTTGCCTCACTCCAGTTCACTTGATTACGAGGAGCAGAGATCAGTCTCTGTGCCAGCTTTGAATGCCAGTTCTAGACTTACATTATCAGGGAGTAAGTTCCTCTTGAAGAATTCTTCAATGTTCTCCTGAAGAATTCTTAAATAATATAGTTGAAGTTGGACTGTAAGGAAGGCTGAGTGCCAAAGGATTGATGCTTTCAAATCCTGGTGTTGGAGAAGATTCTTCAGAGTCCCTTGGGCTGTGAGGAGATCAAGTCAGTCAATCCTAAAGGGACTCCACCTTGGCTGTTCTTTGGAAGGACAGATTTTGAAGCTGGAGCTCAAATACTCAGGCCACCAAATGGGAAGAGAGGACTCCTTGGAGAAGAAGACCCTGGTGTTGGGAAAGATGGAAGGCAAAAGGGTGGAAGAGGAGGTGATATTGTAGGATGTTAAAACCCACTCCTCTGCTAGAAAAATGAAATATCATGGGGAATATTAAGAAGGCAGAATATTATATTTCCCTGGATCAGAAATGGAGAAACATGTTTTTAGGTAAGAAACAGACTCACTCTTAATAGCCCCCACTTTTGTCAATGGGCCATTAAAAGGCCTGAGCCAGTCTATTCTACATAAAAAAGATCTCCCCCTTCAGCTCCAGGGTGATTGGATTAATGATAGTATTAGCCTTTGACCCATCTCACCACAGGGCACTTGGGAACTCAACCAAGCTAGGGACTCAAAAGATACACAACCTACAAAGTTAGCTAAAACCCTCCACCCCTGGGAGTCTGACAACCAATCACGATACATTTCCTACACAGGAACAGAAAACAGAGAGTTGGGAATGAACAGAGAGTATAAAAAAGCCAGAAATTCTCAGCAAGCCCCTTTCTCCCTTTTTCTTCTTCACCCAACATCTGGAAGCATGGGATCCCCTGTTTCTGTTCAGGAGCTCAAGCTATGCGGTCCTGTCCACCATTAAACCATCTTTCCAAGCAGCCTCCATGTTTCCAGTGTCTTTTTCCCCGCTTGGATCTGAACCCAGATAAGCATTTCTTCCAACAGTTAGATAGTGTCAACAACATAATGGACATGGATTTGGGCAAACTTGTTCTGACTCGGCCTTCGCAGAAGCAAGAAACAGACTCCCCGCAAAGAAAAAAAAACCTTTACTTACACATTAGGAATTAACAACATTCACCAACAGAAAGTCCAGACAAGAGTCCTGCAAGGAGTTAACTGAAACAATAGCCTTTATCAGCTCGTTATGATAAATGCAAGGCTGGGAGTTCCCAGCTGGGAGGCTGCAAATTATGTCAGTTCAAATAGAGAAATAGACAAACCTCAGTTCTGGCAAGGCAGTCTTTATTGCACGAAATACACTATGAGAAAGTCTTCAGAAATACGAACTGTTATCTCCTACGACAACCACTCCCCTTTCCTTCTATTTATTCCCCAGCTGGGGAGGGGCCATTCAGTGTCCATGTGTGCTTTGCTTCAACTCCTTGTCCTCTGTTGTTCTCCTCTCTCAACAGCTCTGCATATACGTGCATCTGGAACAGGCCCCGGCTGTTTCTCTTCCTCACTCATCTCTGACTCCAAAGGCAGCTGCCTCTCCAGTGTCTGGGAAATGGTGGATGGCCCTGGCTCTATCTCTGTGTCTGACATTGAGCATCCAGCAGAGCCTTCCCCAGGCTCCAGAACTGGCCCCTTCCCCAACCTTCTTACTGTCCGAGTCTGCTGACAGCTCCACTGGCAGCTGGCGGGCCACAACAAAACTCAAGGAGACAGTGGAGGTCAGGAGGTCCTGGCATGTTATGCTCCATGGGGTCATGAAGAGTTGGACATGATTTAGTGAGAGAACAACAGTAGCAATGTGAGAATGTGAAGTATTTCAGCCATCAGGTTGCCATTCTGTCCATTGCTGTGCTTTGTTAGCAAATAGGCATTGGTGTGAATAAAGATTTGTAGATTCAGTGCTTGTTGCTGTTGGCTCAGAGAGACTTGTAGTAAATTAGAGTTAGAAATTACGCCATCATACACTTGTTGGTTTTTAAGCATCTCAAATGTACCGGGCTGCAAAATAAAAATGAAAGGATCGAATGCAGTTTACCCATCTGGAATTTGGGAAAAATAAGGCTCCCTGCTTAAGTGCATTTATATTCCAATTTTGAATAAAAGAAATTAACGGCGTTTACATTAAGAAAGATCAATGCTCCGAACATCTACACAGAGGCAGCGAACGAGACAGTCCTCAGCCTGATCAAAATTCCCAACAACAAGACTCTCAGGGCAGCAATAAACTTTTATGGTTCCATTTGTGGGAAAGTATTGGGTGATTTTATAGACAAGCACATGGGCTGCTCCAATAGGCAGGATTCTCCCCCGTACT
Organism: Natrix helvetica; assembly: GCF_964273705.1. Lineage (NCBI taxonomy): Eukaryota > Metazoa > Chordata > Lepidosauria > Squamata > Natricidae > Natrix > Natrix helvetica. The sequence goes on along the minus strand of NC_138551.1, from coordinate 101,398,589 downwards.
TTGCACTTCTTTTACTAAGATATTGGTTCCACTCAGTGGAATGCTCAGCTAGCAAAAAATATAACTTGATGTTTGTTTCTTAGATAGCAACAAGCAGAAAGGCAAACAGGTAGTCCTCAGTTTACGGCCATAATTGGGATAAGAATTTCCATTGGTAAAGCAGAGCGATTGGGCCTGATTTTACGATCTTCTTTTGCCATGGTTGTTAAGCAAAACACTGCAGTTGTTAAGTCAATCATGCAGTCATTAAGCAAATGACAAATGAAGAAAGAAAGAAAAGGAAAAGAAAGAAAGAAAGAAAGGAAAGGAAGGAAGGAAGAAAAGAAAAAATTGAGTAAAGAATAGGATTGCTTTTGGGGGGATAAGCAAGTTAACTTCCCTTCTCTCCACGGCTCGACTTATAATGGCTACCAATTGCCACTGGCTTCATCACTTGAGACTTTCAAGAAGGTATTGGGCAGCTGTCAGAAATGGTATAGGGCTGCGATGGCAAACCTATGGCACATGGGCCGGAAGTGGCACGCAGAACCATCTCTTTGGGCATGCGAGCTGTTGTCCGTTGTTCTTCTGGTTTCCGGCGTGCAGCATCCGGAACACGTGCGCGCACTGACCACCTGGTCTTCCGGTTCAGAAGATCAACTTCCCGGCATGCACATGTGCACCAGGCGGCTGCTCTTCCAGTTTCTGGCACTCCCATGGTGTGAAGACTGGAACCTGGAATATCACCTTCCTGGCATGTGCATGCACACCGGGCAGCTGCTCTTCCAGTTTCTGGTGATCCCACTTGTTTGAAGACCAGCTAGCCAGCGGGCTGGAACCTGGAAGATCATCTTTCCAGCATGCACATGTGCACCGGGCAGCTGCTTTTTTGGTTTCTAGCATGCGGGGGAACGCATGCGCACTCCCATTTCGGCACTCAGTGCCAAAAAGGTTTGCCAACATTGGTGTAGGGTCCCCTGCTTGGGCAGGGGGTTGGACTAGATGACCTGCAAGGTCCCTTCCGACTCTGTTATCCTGTATCTATCTATATCTTCTCTGCAAAGATATGTTTGATGCATTTCAGATACGCATTCTTCAATCCTTCCTGTTTTGGAAAGTGGATGCCTTCAACTAGCTCTTGATATCTACTTCCCAACATAGAAGCCAGGGAGTAGAAATTGTTCGAGCATGGAAAATACTGATGGAGCTTTTTGCCATGATCCAACTCCAACAACTCCGTGTATTACATAACCACAAAAGCGTGGGCCCTCCGGGATGGTACCGCAGTGTTAGAAATGTTTGTGGTTGGAAGGCTGTCACCGGCATGACTTGGCTGTTTTAAATGTATCAGCTTGATTTCTTATCGCTGCACCGTATTCTCGTTTGAAGTTTTTACAGGGTATCGTGTAGCCTGCATGCATTTTCCTGTACAACATAGTAAAGTACAGCAGCTCAGACATTTCTAGTCTTTCATTCAAGGCTAATCTTTCATTCGTTCTGCTTGTTGATGACAAGCATTTAGGGACTTATTTTATTATGGATGAAACATTACTGCTTGTTGATTATGGAAACTGACAACTGAGGATTCCAGAGTCCCAACAGCTGGATTAGCAACGCTCTGAAAGCCAAACAGGCGCTTCCCATAATATTAAATTTGGCCAAGCTTGGATTTAATTCCAGGCATCCCCTTAGTGAAATGGATAAGACTCGCCCTTGTCTGACTGAAGGGACCCTCTGGGTTGAACTTAATTAAGCTTGGTAAGCAACTAACTCACTCCGTACTTGCTTGACAAGATTATTTTTTATGATCATTTGTTGTTAGCCTTCCTGTGAACTGAAAACCACTTCAAAACATTCAACAAAGCTCATCTGAAAGTTTCCGCCTGGTTGGGGACATTGAAAAGAGCAATAACATATGGGGAAGATTATCACCCTCTCTTGTAGGTTGTGTTGGCTCCAAATCTGTTGATGACAATCTCCCCGTTTATTTTTCTTCTGGAAAGATAGGTGGTGGAGAATAAGAGCAAAATCCTCCGTAGCGATCCAGAGGTTGGCATTAATTCTGGTGTGATGTGTACTTGTTTTTCCTAATTATTTAAAACCCCCGTCTCTGTTTGTAAAGCCACGTGTGCCAGACTCCAGGGACTGACAGAGCAGGGGTGTCAAACTCACAGCCCACTGGCCAGATCCGGCCTGCAGGGTGTTTAGATCTTTCCAGGGCTTGAGGGTCGCCCTGGAAACAGCGAAGAAACTACCTGTGGTGCCTCTGGCAGTGAAAATGAAGCTTCAGAGAGCCGTGTACCACCCTCCCGTGCTCTGATTTCACTGGCAGAAGGTTTCAGGTTGTCATCCCAGCTGCAAACGGAGCTTGCGAGGGTCTTTCATGGCCCCCTGAGCTCCATTTTTGCTGACAGAGGGTTGCACGAGGCCGTCACAGCTCAAAATGGAACTCGGGAGCTCGTTTTCACTGGCAGAAGGCTCGGGCTGCCATAGGCACCCCGACATGAATGATGTCAAGCTAGGACTTGTTAGGACTTCACAATGACTCGAAGGCACACACACACACACACACACACACACACACACGTATGCAGTATGCACACCCCACACACAAATAGGCGCTCCTCAGGGTTGGGTTGCTGCCGGTTCGCATGCATAGAACATTAAAAATAACTAAAACACAAGCTGGCAATGGCAGCAGCAACCAGGGAAATGGTCGAGGGGCGTGGCCAGCCTGTCATCCCTGCCAGTTCGCTGACCCAGTCCCAATTTCCACTACCAGTTTGCTGAACCAATGCGAACCGGTAGCAACCCACCCGCCTCTGGCGCTCCTGGGAATCATGGGATAATTGAAGCTTTAGGTAAGCTATTACCATATTTTTCAGAGTATAAGATGCACTGGAGTATAAGACGCACCAAGATTTTGAAGAGGCAATTAAAAAAAAAGTTTTTGCACTCTGCAGACCTCCCAAAATGGCCCATTTTTTTTGTCAAAAATGGCTGAAAATCTGGGTGCATCTTATACACTGAATACAGCATTTTTGGCCTCCTGAAACTCCACCTCCTTTACTAAAATGGCCGTGCAGAGCCTTTAGGAGGCTTCCAGAGTGCTCCTGGGGGCTGGGGGGGGGGCAAAAACAAGTAAAAAACAGTCCGTTTTTTTGCTCATTTTTGCCTTTCCCAGCCCCCAGGAGCTCTCTGGTAGCCTCCTAAAGGCTCTGCACTGCCATTTTAGTAAAAGAGGTGGGGTTTCAGGAGGCCAAAAATGCTGTATTCAGTGTATAAGATGCACCCAGATTTTCAGCCTCTTTTTTGAGGGAGAAAGGTGTGTCTTGTACTCAGAAAAATACTGTACTTACAACACTGACAGGCCCTTCCAAAGGAAAAGTTAGATTAGATCTACAGCAACGCCGGAATGCCAGAAAAAAGTGTCGGATCGAACTGTCATTTGGAGAAGGTTGGGCATCCTGAGAAGCAAGGAGGGAAAACCGACATTCATGCATTTGTTGGGTTCGTGTAGATCTGAGAAACGTTGTATGTGCATAGATGCCTGCATTTTATGCTGGTGGACCAGCAAGCCAAAAGGTGAGGTTTGGAGAAAGCAAAGCTGATTCAAAGAGTGGGGGGGGGGGGGGTCATAAAGAGAAAGGAAGAATTGAAAAGCCCTTCATCCATAAGGAGAATCTCTGGGTATGGAGAAATACCCGACCTCTGCTAGAATTAATAACACCTCTGTTTGGGTCAACACAATGTTTGTGGCCTTGTTTACACTAAAGAGATTTTATATGTTTGAACCTGCTGTCCTCTTTAAATGCCCTGTCCCTATGCTAATGGCTTTGAATCTGTTCAAAGATCAGTGGCCATAATAATAAAAACTTACTCTGCTGACTCTGTGTTAGTTGTTTTATAGCTTTAGGATGGTAGGTAAAGATAAAGGAGCCCCTGTGGATTTTTACTCTACTAGTCATGTCCGACTCTACGGAACGGTGCTCACCTATGTTTCAAGGCTGTTGAACCAACGCTGTCCATTTCCGTGGTTATGTGGCCAGCATGATGTCATGGACCTTGATTACCTTTCCACCAAAGTGGTACCTATTTCTCTACTTGCATTTGCATGCTAGATTGGCAGGAGCTGGGAAGAGGATGGGAACTAACTCCATCGCGGGGCGCTCGGGTCTCGAACCTGGGCTGCCGACTTTCGAGCTGATGAGTCCAGCGTCTTAGCCGCTGAGCCATCACGCCAGCTTTTTTAGGATTGTAAACCGCATAGAAATGGACTAAATACATGCATATGTTGGAATGTGCATTGGAAGTATTTCAAAAGAAAACCGAAGTCATTCCTGTATCTGCTTCTGGAGAACTGATTTTTCTAGAAGGAAGAACACTATAGCCTAAAGTCATCTGATTCATGATCTTATCAAGAAAGGGGAAAAAGAGAATTCCATAAAAAGAGAAGTAAAGAGGGGAGATGGGTCATTGGGAAGAGATTGTCTGAGAAGGGCTGAAAAGAAAGAGAGAGGGGGGAGGAAGAGTGAGAGAGTGAGAGAGGGAGGTGATGGAGGGAAGGAGAGATGGAGGGAGAGGGAGAGAGAGAGGGAGAGATGTAGGGAGAGGGAGAGAGTGGAAGAGAGAGAGACACACACAGAGGGGGAGAGATGAAGAGAGAAGGAGAGATGGAGAGGGAGGGGGAGAGAGAGGGAGAAGCAGGGAGAGAGTGCGAGTGAGCGAGAGACAGGAGAGAGAGAAAAAGTGGAGTTGAAAATGTGAGCAGAATCTTTGGCTGCAAGTCTTGAGTTTACTTGGATGGATTTCCTTGGGTTTCATTAGAAATAATTCAAATTAAGCTTTGCATCAGGACATAATAAACATTAGGAGCAAGCCTAGCATGCTAGATTCACTCCCTGCACATAGGAGGGAAACCCCCTCCCTCCTCAAATTTCTTGTTTTGCAGAATCACAATTGTTTGAAACATGCAGGGGAGAAGTTTAAAGCTGAAAAAACATTTTCCAAATCAATGAAAAAAGAAGTAAGCTGTAAAATGTGACGGAGATGGGAACGTATTTTGAGACATATCCTGTTCTAAAGTATGGTGGGAAAATACGTTAACAATGGAATGTGCTCAGTTGTCTTGTGTTGCTCAGAGTTGGAGAAATGAGCTGCCAGCATGTGATTTTATCATTCTTGCTAACTGACCCTTCTGCTAAAAGTTTAATAGGGGATAAATTCACATGTGAATTCATAATCCTCTCTGTTGTACCAAAGGATTCTTTAACAAAACAGTAACAAAGAGCATATTAGATAGCTTGATTCTTGTTTAGGGGATTTTGATCTCCTCCTCCTCCTCCTCCTCCTCCTCCTCCTCCTCCTCCTCCTCCTCCTCCTCCTCCTCCTCCTCCTCCTCCTCCTCCTCTTCCTTTACAGATTTAGTGGGTTAACTAGTTCCTTTCTAGAGGAGTCAGCTCAGCTTTCTTGGCTTCGCAGCAGGGACACTAAAACTATTGAAAATCCTGTAGCGTTAAGGGAGGTTGTATACTAGGGTTTAAATTTATGATAACAAGATGTCTGTCTGTCAGTCTCTGTTTCTCTACCTTTGTCTCTACCTCTCTCTCTACTTCTATTCTTTCTTCCTCTCTCTCTCTCTCTCTCTCTCTCTCTCTCTCTCTCTCTCTCTCTCTCTCATCTATCTATCTGATGGGGAACCTATGGCACACGTCAGTGGTAGGTTCTGGATTCAGTCGTCCAGTGCATGCATACTTACTGCCGTAACGCTCCGTGACGCTCCAGCTGCTCGGCGGAGCATCGCGCAGGCACCGTATGCTCCGTGTGCAGAAGCCCCAATCGGCTCAAATGCCGATGAGGAGGGGCGGGCGGGTGGGCCCTCCGGAGCACTGTACTGGAACGGTACCTGGTGCTCCCAGCAGGCACCACTACGCCCGTACCGGGACGTACTGGTTGTATCCCACCACTGGCACAAGTGCCGGGAAATGGCATGCAGAGCCATCTCTCAAGGCATGCGAGCCGTCGCCCGTCGCTCTTCTGGGTTCCAGCATGCTCATGCACGCTGGCCAGCTGGTCTTCACATGCACAGGAGTGCCAGAAACTGGAAGAGCAACCCCCTGGTGCGCATGCACACACTAGGAAGACGATCTTCCACTTTCTGGCATACACATGCACACCAGACAGCTGGTCTTCATGTGTGCATGCATGCCATAAACTGAAAGACCAGCTGGCTGGTGCACATGCATGTGCCAGGGAGATGGTCTTCCAGTTTCGGGCACACATATGCACACTGGCCAACTGGTCTTGGCATGTGCACGTGTGCCAGAAACCGGAAGAGCTCTTCCAGTTTCCGGCATGCACGTGCACATGTGCTCCTGTTTCGGCACCCAGTGCTGAAAAGGTTCACCAACCCTGTCCTATACATATGTACACAAACAACACACACACTTAATTGCAATGCGCACAGGTGCACACATGATTATTTCATATTTGATTTGTGCAGCTGCCCGTCTCACCTAAGTGACTGTCGGCGGGTCACAACAGATAAAAACAATTCAACAAAAATAATTTGAAAACCCGGATGCAAAGATATAAAAAAAAAAACCATAATCCGTTTAAAACAGGAAATCAGGACCATTGTCAGAACGTGTCCTTACAGGAGGAGATCAGCACAGCCATTTTAAGTGTTCCCACTCAGGCTTGGCAGCTCAGCCCTGTTTTCAGGGTCTCCAAATGGATGGGAGGGTCAGAGTCAATCTAAAGGTCTGGGGCATGATGTTACCTAAGGGGGATGCCATTGTAGAAAAGGCTCTCTTCCAGGGTCCCCTCAGATGACACTCTTCCATACATGGGTATCATATAAGACAGGGGTCACCAAACTTTCAGACTTCAGGGACCACAAAATTCATAATTTTAAATCCCGCGGACCACTAATATGATCTGCCTAATGACCGGCTGGGTGGGCGTGGCTAGGTGGTCATGTGACTGGGTGGGCATGGCCAACTTGATGTCACTCACATCAAGGGGTGCCTCACCGGCCTCTACCTGCCCCTCCCCTCCCAGCCACTCCTCGCCTCCCCACCCAGGCTCCTTAGAGTCTCAACAGGAAGCAGTTGTTGGAGCTAAGCAGCCACCATGAGAAAGAGTTGGCAAAACAGCTGGCTCAGTTCCAATTGGATCTGACTGAGAAGGAGGCTCAGCAGAAGCACCTCACTGAGGGCTACAAGCATAGGCTTTCCAAGCAGAGGGGAGACCTGCGGGAGTGCAAGGCCAGTTATTAGCCCCTGGAGGTTCCACTGGGCTGAGAAGATCAGTCAGTTCCAGACCACGTTTCAGTCCCAGTGGAATGAGTGGCTCTTCGCCACCAACGGTGCTTCCCTCCAGCCTTTGCCCAAAGCCTCGCACCAGGAAGCTGAAGCAGACCCCAAGTCGGAATTTCTGCCCCCCCTCCAACCTGCACTCTCCGAAGGGGGAGACTCTCTGCAGCAACACAAACATTCATTGCATGTATCCAGTCCAGGGGCCGTAGTTTGAGGCCCCCTGATTTAGTGAAATAAAAAATGCAAATAATTTTTCTGTGGACCACCAAAATTTTCTCACAGACCACCAGTAGTGCACGCACCACCAGTTGGTGACCACTGATATAAGATGCCTCTCCTGCAGTTCTTGATGGGACAGATAGTTGTAATGGTCTCTCTGATAACCCAGCTCCATGCCATATAGGGCTTCATAGGTCATAATCAGCATCTTGAATTGAACCCAGAAATAAACTGACCACCAGTGCCACTTTTGGAGAGATGTAACATGGGCTGATTGAGGAAGGCTCGTAAATTCCTACACCACCATATTCTGTACATCAAGTAATCCATTTGAATGACGGGCAAGTGTTATAGAATGTGTGAAAGACCTTGGGAGATGAAGGGAAGGGATGTTGCCTAGGAAACAATTGAAAAAGAAAGAAAGAAAGAAAGAAAGAAAGAAAGAAAGAAAGAAAGAAAGAAAGAAAGAAAGAAAGAAAGAAAGAAAGAAAGAAAGGCAGGAGTCTCCAATGGATTATCACACCCAAGAGAGAATATATTTACAATAACTTCTGGTATAAGATCAACACTCTGTTCCTTAACTAACTGGAAGGCTACAAGAATTCATGGAATACTTACAGAAATGTGGCAAGGAACTGAAAAAGAATGAGTAAAGCTTGGAACCAAACTATGCCAGCAAATCTGGAGACAGACACAACAGCCAAGAGATTGGAAGAAATCAAATGCACCATTTGGGTAGAGTGGTGATGATATGTTGATCTAAATCATGCAGATAGTGGTTTTCCTTGCAATATCCTATGGGTATGAAAGTTGGACTTTGAAGAAGCAAGGATGGAAAATTATTGATGCCACGAAACTTTGGTGTTGGAGAAGACCTCTTAGAACAGGAGTGTAAAACTCAATGCCTGGAGGCTGAATCCGGCCTGCAGGGTGCTTAGATCTGGCCCATGGGGCTGCCCTGGAAACAGTGAAGGACTGGCCTTTGGTGCCTCTGCCAGCGAAAATGGAGCTCAGGAGGGCGGCACATGAAATCGAGTTTGACACCCCTGTCTTAAAAGAACATGGATGGTCAGGAAAAACATAAATGAAAACAAACAACTCGTGGTATAAATCAACCCAGAGTTCTCACTTGAGGCACAAATTACCAGGTTCAAATGTTCATATTTTGGACATATTATGCAAAGAGAAGCTCCCTTGAGAAGTTTATAATTTCAGAAAGAGAAAAAGAAACTCAGCAACAAGGTGTAAGGACAGTGGCTTCGAGTCCATTTTTGGAAGACCTGAAGGGGGGTGTATCATCCTGGAAAAGGTCTATTTTTGTTGTTGCTGGTTCCCTATCCATAAATCAAAAGCGTACTTGAATAGTTCTTCAGTGCTTGACGCAATGGTCATAAGTGTGAGGACCAGTCATCAGTCACTTTCTCATTGCTACTGTAATGTCAAATGATCTCTAAATAAAAGGTTGTAAATTGAAGGCTACCTACAATGTTATTGTTTTGTTCTATCTGGATGCTTTGAAAAATTGAAGGCAATTGGAAACAACGTTGATAGATAAGGTAGCTCTGTAGAATTTACTGGTGACACAAACAGGACCTTCCCCAAAAATATGACTCCAGTCAACTGATGAAATTACATTGTTTGTAATGTCAAAGAGTTGAAAGCAATTGGAAGTGACCAATGAGAGGTGAGATTCCTAAAGCTTATCCTATACTGTCCTATCTTATCCTGTCCTACCCTACCCTACCCTACCCTACCCTATCCTACTGTCATGGTTCTGACTGATGCCCTAATTAAATCATGAGCCTCAAGCCAAGCTTCAAAAGAAATCCAATTATTTATTAGGAGCTTCATATTGGCACGGACCAGGTGAAGCAAACTCTGACCTCTCTTAATTTGCCCCTTGGCTCTGAACCTGTTTCCCCTCCCCAAAGTGTGTCATCAGTCACATTCCCCAACAAAGCAATTTCTTTGGTTCTAGAAGTCACTCTCTCCATTTACTGTGGGTCACCCTGGAGATGACCTTGATGTTGCCGCCTGGAATGTGCTTTGTTGTGACTGAAATGCAAGTTCCTTGAAACAGCTGTGAGGCTCAATTCCCCATCCCCCTGCCTATGGCAACTCCAGATCAGGTCAGGAATGCTTTGAGAGTTGACAGCTACCCTACCCTACCCTATTCTAATCCTACCCTACCCTATCCTATCCTATCCTACCTTACCCTACCCTACCCACCCTACTCTACCTGACCCTGCCCTACCCTAATCCTATCCTATCTATTCTATCCATCTATTTCTTTGTATCCTGAATGTATGAGCACATATACTCCAGCACATTTTAGCATTTCTAGCTTATTCAAAGGCAGCTGTCAACAAAGTGAGATTGAAATGAAAAAGAAATCAGGGCTGAGGATTGTCCTGTGTGTATCATACATTAATGCTCATTCATTTCTATTTTTTTTTAATCTGACCAATATGCGTATACCTGCCTGTTTCTTCAGAGAGTATTATATGATTCCTGGGTTTCATATCTGGCAACTTACATTGTTTTAATTACACTGTAAAAACCTCAGCATTTATTTTATTTTTTAGTTTGTCAAACGTGCAAGATAACAGATATAAGTATAAACATGGACATGGACAAAGGCAATGAGTACATATAAATGGGGACAATAGGACAAGGATGGTAGGCACGCTAGTGTGCTTAAGCACACCCCCTTTCTCTTAGGAATAGGGTGAGGTCCATGGTAGACAGTTTAAGGTTAAAGTTTAGGGAGGTTGAGGATGTAACAACAGAATTGGGTAGTACATCCCAGGCATTGACCGCTCTGTTGCTGTAGTCGTATTTTTTGCAATCAAGTTTGGAGAGGTTTACCTTGAGTTTGTATCTATTATTTGCCCAAGTATTATTGAAGCTGAAGTAGTTGTTGACAGGTAGGACATTGTAGCACATAGTACACAATTTTGTGTACTATTGCTTAGGTCAGACTGTAGGTTGTGCACTTCCAGATTGTCCAAGCCCAAAATTTCGAGCCTGATGGCATAAGGAATTCTATTGTGAGCAGAGGAGGATTCTTCTTGTGAAGTACCTCTGGACCCCCTCAATTGTGTTTGTGAGTTTTCTGTATTATGTGGGACCTTGGCTAAAAAAAGCATTTTTTTTCTATGTCATCTTGGATTCTGGTGCACTAAAGTTCCGCACTGTTTAAATTCATGCTGGTAGGTGGGGGGCAATGGGTCCCTTCAGGGCTTTTAAATTGAGAGTTTTGTCAAAGGCAATGACCATAAGATTGCCCAAGTCTGCTGAACAGATACAAGAGGCCCTTTTCATAATTGTACATGAAATAACAGGGCTTTTGGCTTGGCAATCCTGAGGGATGCTCACAGCAGTTCACAATAAAACAATAACCATAAAACCCACAATAACCACCAGAAGGAGAACTGCCATAAAAATGTAATACAACGAAACCGTCAGGAACAAAAATGGCTGGTTGACATCAAAAGTTCAGCCAGCTTCTGAAACGGGGAGTCTCGCAATCCAGAGGCTGGATCGAAATTCACAGAGGCATAGAAGGTCTTGAGAAGTTCTGCTGATTGTAGAAGACCGCAGAGCATAGTATACAACAGTGGTGGATTTCTACCGGTTCAGACCGGTTCAGCCGAACCGGTAGTAGCTTAGCGGCTTAGGTCACTGGAACCGGTGTGGAAGCCTGCCACACTCCCGAACTGGTTCTCCCGGCAATGCCACAGGTGCTGCCATCTTATTTTTTTGCTTGTGCACATGCACAGAGCAATTTTAGTTGTATTGCGCATGTGCATGCAATGCAGATCAAGCTCTCGGGGCGCATCCCTGAGCGAACCAGCAGTAGTCTGCCGGAACCCACCCCTGGTATAGAGCCCAGAAGCACCCTCTCTGGACTTGGAGAGAATATTCAAAAAATCTAGAGCAGTGTTAGTGAACCTTTTCGGCACTGAGTTGCGTGGAAATGTCATGCGCATGTCATGTCAAGGCCATGCTCTGGAAAAGCCAAACCTCTGAATTCTAGTGTGCATATGTGCCTGACAATCAGCTGGGTGGCATGCATGCGCAGGCTGGTTTTTGGCACTGCCGCATGTGGGAAGGGATCATGGTCCAGAAAAGGCAAACTTCTGGATGTAAGCGCATATGCGCACCTGACAATCAGCAGGCCAGTGCACATGCGCAGACCGATTTTGGCACTGCTGCAGGTGCAAAGGGATCGCGCTCTGGAAAAACCAAAATTCTGGGTTTTTTATGCAATCAGCTGGCCGGCACGCAGGTGCACCCTGGTTTTCGGCACTGCCGCATGTGTGTGAAGGACAGCTAGTAGTCACGCACACATGCATGCCAGAAACCCAGAAGACAAACAGGTAGGGCCATGTGTGCCGGGCGACGTGGCTCCACACGCCACTTTGGGCGCCCGTGTCATAGGTTCACCATCACAGCTCTAGAGATTTCTATTTGCATTTCTGCTCCATCATGGAACTTATTTATTTATCTGTTATGGAGCTTAGTTGTGGAGTAAGGTTCTGAACCTAGGCAAGAAGAGCCAAATGCATCTAAAGTATAGAATAAACCAGGGGTGTCAAACTCGATTTCATTGGGGGCACATCAGGGTTGTGTTTGATCTTGGGGGGACGGTGTGTTTGTGTGTGTGTGTGTGTGTGATCAGGGTGGGCATGGCCAGCTTGACATCACTCATCAGGGTTCTATTTTTGGCTGTGACAGCCTCGTGAAGCCCTCTGCCAGAGAAAATGGAGTTCAGGGAGGCCACGCAGAGAGCTGCAGGAGGCTGTTGTGGCTGAAAACAGAACTCAGGTGGCTTGCATGCAGCCTCCCCGAGTTCCGTTTTTGCTGGGAGAAGCACCGCGGGCCAGTCTTTTGCTGTTTCCAGGGTGGGCCCATGGGCCAGATCTAAGCAAAGCCCCTCTCAACGAACCAGTTGTTAGACCGATTGAATCACACCACTGGATGCAATGACAATAAAGTAAATATAAAACTCAAATTTGCTAAATTGACTGTGCAAATATTTCTTCCTTCTTAAAAAAATAAAAAGGGGCGTTCCTGCTTTCCCCTTAAACTGGAGCGGATGAATTATGAATACCTTGCCACTTAAATTCTCCCGAGTCTGTGAATTTTGCTTTAATGCCAAGAGTAATGTTAATATATTGGTGGGTAATAGGAAATTATTAACGTTCCTACTGTAACTTAAAAGAGTTTCCTTGGCCCTTCTGGTGCAAACTCTCAGAAGAGGAGAATTCAGCGTTTTCCCCCTATTCTCCATTAACAACTCTTCTCTTGCACATCACAGTTAGTTTCCGAATTTCCACAACAACGCAATGTTCCCTATCAGCTTGTCAAGACAGTGCAGGCTCTGAACCTTTTAGGCTCTCTCTTTCTCTCTCTTTCTCTCTTTCTCTCTTTCTCTCTTTCTCTCTCTCTCTCTCTCTCCCTCCCTCCCTCCCTCCCTCCCTCTCTCTCTCTCTCTCTCTCTCTCTGTGTGTGGTTCCCCCCCCCCCCAAAGTTAAGCACTGGTTACTTAGCTAGCTCTAACTAATTATAGAATGGAAGATGAAACTTTGCTGGAGTGCTGTTTGGGACCTGTTTTTCTAATCCTGATCTGCTTAATGTTTGCCTTCTGACATTCTAGGCCAGACGTCACTTTAATGGTATGTGTGGCGATAAAGCCAATAAGCTGTCAAGATGATTGATAATCTAAGCATTATAGCAATATGACTTTCCTGTCCTCTTCTCAGCTTCGGATGATGGTTTCCAAATTGAATTCTTATAGCGGTGCGGCTATATTCTCTAAACACAGGATTTTGGGAGGGGGAGGCTGTTTGGTTAAAGGCGAAGCTTTTAGATCTTCCCCCACCTCCCTCCGGCATAAAATAAATCTTTTAATTTTGGAAACTCCCAGAGGGAGGAAGTTGCTCGTCTCAAATTTTAATAGGATCTGGCTGGATACCCTGATGGTGGATATGATCATCATAATCACTTGGTTGGGTTTATCTTGAGGATTGTTGTTCATTTTATCCCCATAACAACAACCTTTGAAGTAGGTTGAGTTGAAAAAAAATGACTGGGCTAAAATATAGAATAAGTAGAATACTTTATTGGGCCAAGTGTCATTAGACACAGAAGGAATTTGTCTCTGGTGTAGAAATGCTGGAGTGTTTCACTGAACTTTTATAAAAGATGATGAAGCTGAGTTTTAGTCTTCCTAATCCTAACCAGACGTGGGTTCCTACCAGTTCAGACCGGTTTGGTCAAGTAGGTAGTAATTTGACCTGCCATGCCCCCAAACCGGTTCTATTGTTGACGGCACCATCTTTAATTTTGGTTCTGCCATGCACAGAACAATCTTCATTGCAAAAATGTAATGTTTTTTTTTCTTTTCTAATGTTCCGCGCATGTCCAGACCTTTGTAGTTGCAAATGCGCATGCGTGTGGAGCGAGAAATTTTTTTTGTGCGCCGAACTGGTAGTAATGTCGGTAGCAACGCACCCCTGATCCTAACTCACAGTGGCTCAGTGGCTAAGATGCTGAGCTTGTCGATCAGAAAGGTTGCAGTTTGGCGGCTTGAATCCCTAGTGCCGTGTAACGGAGTGAACTCCCTTCACTTGTCCCAGCTTCTGCCAATCTAGCAGTTCAAAAGCACGTAAAAATGCAAGTAGAAAAATAGGAACCCCATTTGGTGGGAAGGTAACAGCGTTCCGTGCGCCTTCAGCATTTAGTCATGCTGGCCACATGACCATGGAGACATCTTCGGACAGTGTTAGCTCTTCGGCTTTGAAATGGAGATGAGCACCAACCCCTAGAATCGGGAACGACTAGCACATATGTGTGAGGGGAACCTTCAGCTTTAATCCTAACCCATCATGCATATAGACTAGAGCTTTATAGATAAAGGCCAACACCTTGAATTGGAAACAGAAGCAAACTGATACCCATTGCAGTTCATGGAGCATGGGTGCCTTTCCTTGGACACCCAATAGACCACATCTGGAAATCTGCATCCAGTTTTGATCACCACATTATAAAAAAGATGTTGAGACTTTGGAAAGAATGCAGAGAAGAGCAACTAAGATGATTAAGAGCCTGGGGACTAAAACATATGAAGAACAGTTGCAGTAATTTGGTATGACTAGCCTTGAGAAAAGAAGGTCTAGAAGGGACATGATAGCAGTATTCCAGTATTTGAGGGGCTGCCACAAAGAAGAGGGGGTCAACTTATTTCCCAAAGCACCGGAGGACATAACAAGAAACACTCAATGGAAACTAATCAAGGAGAGAAGCAACCTGGAATTAAGGAGAAATTTCCTAACAGTGAGGACAATCAACCAGTGGAAGAGCTTGCCTTCAGAAGTTGTGGGTGCTCAATCACGGAAGGGTTTTAAAAAGAGACTGGACAGCCACTTGTCTGGAATGGTATAGAGCAGGGATGTCAAACTCAAGGCCTGCGGGCCTGATCCAGCCCACAGGTTGCTTAGATTTGGCCCGTGCTGCCCTGGAAACAACCTGCCGTGCCTCTGCCAGCGAAAATGGAGCTCGGGAGGACCACATGCAAGACCCCCCCCCCCCCCGAGCTTCATTTTCACTGGCAGAGGGTTGCATGAAGCTGTCACAGCCAAAAATGGAGCTCAGGGGCCCTTTTTCGTTGGAAGAGCACTCAGGCCACCACAGGCTCCCTCGAAACAAGTGACTTCAAGCTGGCCACATCCAGCCTGGCCACGCCCACGCCAACCCCTGAGGTCAAACACAACCCTGATGTGACCCTCATTGAAATTGAGTTTGACACCCCTAGTATAGAGTCTCCTCCTTGAGTAGGCGGTTGGACTAGAAGACCTCCAAGGTCTGTCTGTCTGTCTGTCTGTCTGTCTATCTATCCATCTACCCATCCACCCATCTGCCTACCTACCTACCTGCCTGCCTGCCTGCCTGCCTGCCTGCCTGCCTGCCTGCCTGCCTGTCTGTCTATCTATCCCTATCTATCTATCCCTATTTATCTATCTATCCATCCATCTACCCATCCACCCACCTACCTATCTACCTACCTATCTATCATCTCTCTCTCCCCCTCCCTCCCCTCTCTACGTATCTATCTATCGGCTGTTGAAGGCTCATTGGTTTCTGCATGCACAATTGTTTACAGTCACAAGGCATATTTTAACTAGTTCAGACTGTCTGGGGAAGTGCTTAGGTAGCCTGATTTTTCCCCCTGTGTGTTTCTTTGTAGGCAAAACAAGAAGAGATCATCAGGTTTGATGAGTGGGCAGAACTGGATATGGGCTTCTTGCAACTAATAGCTTCTCTTCATTGACTCAATTTCTCCTCTGCCCCTGTTCTCTCCCCCCACCCCCAACAGCCCTGCTTTTAGCTGACAGAGATATAGCTCAGCGTAGACTATTACTTCAACCATTTTGCCCCAGGAAAAGCATTAGTAATTTATAAATAAAATAGGAGAAGTCCAATATAGGTTTATTGACAACAATTGCACTATTAATGTTAGGCAAGCAGTTTGAAGTGGAATTAGGTATATCTACTGATTTATGAACTGCTGCTCTTTCCTACCCAAAACAGATCATTTGAGCATTGAGCCGTAACTCATCTAGCCTTGGACTTTAGGACTTTTGAAGGAAAAATGGAGTTCGATGTATCTCGACCTTCTACAGATAGTCCTTGATAGTCCTATGACCCCAATTGAAGCCCAAATTTCTATTGTTAAGCAAGACAGTTGTTAAGTGAGTTTTGCCCCATTTTGCAACCTTCCCTGCCACAGTAGTTAAGTCAAGTAACATGGTCGTGAAGTGAATCTGGCTTCCCCCATTGATTCTGCTTTTCAGAAGGTCACAACTGTCATAAACGCAAGCCAGTCGCCAAACATTTGAATTTTGATCATGTGACAGGGATGCTGCAACGGTCGTTAAGTGTGAAAGATGGTCATAACTCACTTTTTTCAGTGCTGTTGTAACTTTGAATGGTCACTAAATATGAACTCTTGTAAGTCGAGGTGCACAACATCCCATTCTTGGGGGCTCCTCTCGTTGGGAGAGGGGCTGTTCAGGAGTCATTGCTGAATATCAGTGATACAAAGGATACTGTTTTGATTGTACCTTATCCCACCTCCATCAACTGTATTGGATTTCAGTTCCCATAGTCAGTCAAATATCAATTCTTATAATCAGATCTCCACTGACAAAATTTGGACCTCTGGGGTAAAAGTTGGGCTTTCAAAAAAATTCTGCATGCTTTGTAAATCAGGAGATTTGATTGATTGACTGATGGACCATGTGCTGTTAAATGTATCTTGATTCTTAGCAACCAGGAAGTTGGATCTTCTCCAGCGGGGTCTGTCCCTGACTTGTCCTTTTGTGTTTTTTTTAATATCAAGCCCACTGTGTCAATGAAGATTATCAGTCATACAGGTAGAGTTGTCTGGAAATTGTATCATGACAACTGCAGTCCATTTGCCACAGCTCAGCTTCCAGATTGAACCCCTTCTTGCTCTCATCAAGACCATCCACCTTACTATTGGTTAGTCTCCTCCCCCTCCTCCTCCTCCTCCTCCTCCTCCTCCTCCTCCTCCTCCTCCTCCTCCTCCTCCTCCTCCTCCTCCTCCTCCTCCTCCTCCTCCAGTCTACATTACAATGATAAAAATAAAAACACAAACACACATCCTTTACATTCCATATAATTGAAATTGAAAACCGATATTGCATTATACTGTAGAATTCAATATGGTTACTGCTCTGGGATAGAAGCTGTTTTTCAGCCTATTTGTCCTTGTTTTTATTGTCCTGTACCGTCTGCCAGATGGTAATAGTTCAAAAAAAAAGTGCCCAGGGTGAGATGGATCTTTAAGAATGTTTTAAACTTTCTTAAGGCAGCAAGAGCTATAAAGCTCTTCCAAGGAGGGGAGAGGGCAACCAATGATCCTCTGGGCAATGATGTTGACCCTCTGGAGCCCTGTCCTATCTACCACTGTGCAATTGGCAAACCATACACAGATGCAGTAAGTTAAAATACTCTCTATGGTGCAGCGGTAGAAGGTCAATAGCAGTTTTTCATTCAGTTGCTGTTTTCTAAGAAGTCTCAGGTAGTATAATCTCTGCTGGGCCCTTTTGACCAGGGCTGCAATGTGAGGGCCCCAGGTCAGGTCCTCTTTTATGATAATACCCAGAAACTTAAAACTGGCCACTTGCTCCACTCAACCTCCATTGATAAGCAAGAGCCGAATGTCTGACCTATTCCTTCTGTAGTCCACTATAGGCTCCTTGGTCTTATTGGTGTAAGCTTTACCTGATCCATGAGTTTGCATGGATTCACGTACAGTATAAGGAATTTTGATAGTTTAATTTAAGGAAGAAAGACTGCCTTACAAATTTTGATCCTTGGGTTTTCATAGCTTGCACTTAACCTTCTTGAGTTTTTTCTGAACTCTTTTATCTTAAAACTCCCTTACTCTGCAAAAAAATAATAAAATGTGTGCTGAGGTGGGACTAGAACTCGTACTCTCCCAGAAGTCTGTAGAGATTCTCGGTCATCCAGGTCATGATTGCCCCAAAGGTGCTTTTCCAGGAGGCAACTGGACTTTCTTGGTTTTTTTCTTTGAAGACGTTTCTTTTCTTATCCAAGAAGCTTCTTCAGCTCGGACTGGATGGTGGAGAATGGAAGGATTTGTATTCCTTGCAGACAGCTGGTCATTTGCATCAGTGGAGGGTTCCAGATCCTGTCGCAATCGGTACGCTGCAATGGGGCCAGGCATCTTCATCGGGCACGTGCGCTGCACACGCATGCGCACGCCAGCGCCCAGCAACACTCAGCTGCTCGGTGGAAATTGCATAGGCGCTGCATGCTATGCGCACATGCGCAATTGGCCCGTTTGCATCCAAAAGCCTTAAGGAACGCGGGTGAGTGCATATGCCAAACGAGCCATCATTCCAGTATAGTGGCTGCTGCTCCCAGCTACTACTGGTACGCCCGTACTGGGTCGTACCGTGCGGAACCCACCACTGATTTACATCCTTTTAGAGCAGTGTTTCTCAACCTTGACAACTTTGAATCCCGTGGACTTCAACTCCCAGAATTCCCCAGCCAGCTGTGCTGGCTGGGGGATTCTAGGAGTTGAAGTCCACAGGACTTAAAGTTGCCAAGGTTGAGAAACACTGTTTTAGAGGGTCTGGAAGTTTATAAACTTGGAGGTTTACAGTGCTTCAACAATGCTCCAGCCCTCTCCAGCCCTGTGATTCTATGATTCTGCATTTCAATGTTGCATCTTTTGGATGCAGTTGCTTTAAAGACTATTTTTGTTTGACTGGATGATGTGTCTTTTTTAAAAAAAAAAGTTTTTTATTAAACACACATTGCAACATTGGACACAGTGTAACCATCCTGACATTGTCTTTGCCATACATACTAGAATATAAAGTTAAATATTATAACCACCATGCTTATTTACAATTGGTCTGTTCGGTATTTACAAATATAAGGGTATCGTATTTCCATCCATGTTGCTTTGTTCTTGTCGTACATGTTTTCACTGTTACGATTTCATACATAATTCTAATCTCCATTCTATAAATCTTAGTCATTGCTTATTTGGGGTCTTTCCTTTTTTGTGCCAACCATCGATAGAATTTATCCCAGATCTTATAATATTCTGATTTGTCTTTGTTCTTCAATTCCCACCTCAATTTATCCATTTCAGCACAAATCAGAATTTTCCTAATTACTTCCTCTTCTTGTGGAATTTTCCTGTTTTTCAAGTCTTGGGCAAAGACCATTCTTGCTGCCGTAATAATATGTATTATTAAGTAGATTGACCCCTTGTTGTGTTTATCATTTATGATTCCCAAAAGAAATAGTTCTGGTTTGAATTCTATTTCCTCTTCCGTTACTGAATGACGTGTCTGTTCACACAGTTCCTTAACCCTGCTTCTGGTATCAGAGAAACATTTGCCTTTGCAAACAGGTATAGTAGCCTTCTGGAAAAAACTTAGTAGTGTGTCAGCTTTCCAAAAGCCATTGGCTCCTCCCACCACCCCCACCCCCAATACTGAAGAAAGAATGTTTTCCTCAATGAAAATTTTTCTCTTCTATGTTTGCATAACCCGACTTTTCTAATGCAGTAATTTTGGAGACAATTGAATGCAACTTCTCCTTGCTCCCAACACTTTCAAACAATAGTTAGTTCAGTCGGCATTGAAATCTGCAAGGGGTTGGTGGAAAAAAAATAGTCTGGCTGTGAATCCTGAGAATGTGGTAGCTTTTCATTAGATGATTTAATGCAAAATCTAACCATCGCTTTGAAATTTTCTTCTCGGTTTAATCGGTGAAGAAAGGTATCACTTCTTTGCAATTCATTTATGCACCGAATTAGACGAGCAGTATGATTGTATGATTCCAGTAATCAAAGCCCTATTTTAGTCTGGCTATTTATATATTATTTTTAGCAGAATTAGAGAAGCAACCTAGAATTCAGGAGAAATCACCTAACGCTGAGAACAATCCACCAATGGTACGGCTTGCCTTCAGAAGTTGTGGGTGCCCCTTCAATGGAGGCTTTCAAAAAGAGACTGGACAGTCATTTGTCTGAAATGGTATAGGGTCTCCTGTTCGAGCAGGGGGTTGGACTAGAAGACCTCCCAGTTTCCTTCCAACCCATTCTATGTTCTATGTTCTAAGTCATGAAGACCTGGCTGTGTTGTGACCTGCAGCTGCCAGCGGAGGTTGGGGAAGAACTTGGGTCAGTGCTGGGACCTGGGGAAGGCTCTGATGGATGCTCAGTGTCGGACACAGAGATAGAAGCCAGGGCAGTCTGACATTTCCCAGCCACTGGAGGGGCAGCTGCCTTTGAAGACTGATATGAGTGAGGAGGAAGAACATCTGGTGCCTATTCCAGATGCACATATGTGCAGAGCTGTTAGGAGAGGAGAACAACAGAGGACAGGGAGTCGACAGGGAAGCAAGGCACACATGAACGCTGAATGGCCCCTCCCGGGCTGGGGAGTAAATAGAAGGAAAGGGGAGTGGTTGTCATAGGAGACAACAGTTCGTATTTCTGAAGATTTTGCTCATCGTGTTGTGCCCCTGACACTGCTTGCCATTACTTAATTTAATTTTCGGCTGGGAAGTCACGGCCTTGCTATTATCACAAGAAACTCATAATTTGATAATTGATTTGATTGCTTATTTGTAACCTATGACTATCATTAAGTGTTGTACCTTATGATTCTTGATGAATGTATCTTGTCTTTTTATGTACACTGAGAACATATGCACCAAAGACAAATTCCTTGTGTGTCCAATCACACTTGGCCAATAAAGAATCTATTCTATTCTATTCTATTCTATTCTATTCTATTCTATTCTATTCTATTCTATTCTATTCTACACTACTCTACTGTCATATATATATATCTATTCTGTTCTGTTCTGTTCTGTTCTGTCCTATCCTATCCTACCCTATCCTACCCTACCCCACCCCACCCCACCCCACCCCACCCTACCCCACCCCACCCCACCCCATCCCATCCCATCCTATCCTATCCTATCCTATTCTATTCTCTCCTATATCTATATCTATTCTGTTCTGTTCTGTTCTATTCTATTCTCTCCTATATCTGTTCTGTTTGTCTGTTGCTGCTGTTAACTCCTAGAAGGACTATTGCCTGCACTTTTGGGGGGGTGGGTGATGGTCAATGCCATCAATTCACAAGAGGTGAATAAAGAGGGTTTCTTCATGACAAGGAGTCTGTTTCTTGCTTCTGCCAAGGCTGGGCCAAAACAGCTTGTTCCTCCAGACATCAAGCCCGGATGGGAATTGAACCCAGCACATGCACAATAGACATGGGAAGGCGATGATGTCTGGCTTGTGGCTGATGGTCACGTTCCACGGAGTTCTGGTGTTATTCCCTCTGTGGCTGCTGTTAGCCACCCAGGGGAATACTGTATAAGATAGACAACCTTCTAAATCTAATAAATAAATAAAAAAGTCCCTAACTTACACTGACAGACAAAGCCAGGTTTTTTTTTTCTGAAATTGTCTCGGCAATAGCGACATGTGTCAGCGTTATATTAAAAATAAATCCTTTCCTCTTATGAATTCAAAAGGATTTTTCTTCCCCCCTTTTCCCGTCTCTCTCTTTTATTTTTTTCCCCCGTTTTGCTAGTAGTCAAAATTATATTTCAGTGAAGCGTGGAAGTGGATGACAGAGGCTTGGAATGGTTCGACTTTATAAAACCATGTGGAAAGTTTTTTTCGTGTTTTATGTAAATAGAGATTGATGGATCGTTTTACACAGAGTGCTAGTTTTTGACAAAAAGTATTGATGGCTGCTTTCAGCAAGTGTTACTTGAGATGACAGAATATTGCATTTTAAGATGAATTGCACAAGAAACTCCCTGCTTGGGAATGTCATGCATTTTACTTCATCTGTTTTTGTTTTCCTTTGCTGGAATGACTAAAATCCATGAATCTCGGCAGAATTATCTGTCATTGTGGGCACGTATAATTCTTAGATATCCAGCGTTTGAAATCCAGAGGTTCCATTCCCTCCTACTGTGATCTTCAACAGCATCTTTTCTTGCTTCTTGGTCACCGGGAATCCATTCTTAACCCTCTTTAATTCATTCTGGATCCAGCCTTTCACCTCTCACGTTTGAATTATTATTATTTTTTGGTTGGGATGGTTCTGTGTTGCATGTCTGGAATGGCCAAGGAGGATACCAGAGGTGGGTTTCTACTTACTTACTTTACTTTACTTTATTTGCGCTTATAGACCGCCCCCTCTCCCAGAAGGGACTCGGGGCGGTGTACAGTCCATACATAAAAATACATAACATGAATAATTAAATAATTAAATAGTTAAATAGTTAAATAGTTATGGAGGAGGTTAAAAGAAGAACTGTACATCTAAGTAAAGTATCTAAAATATAGTTTTAAAAAACCCTTAAAAAATATCCCATAAGTTAAATTTAAAAACAGTTCCCCTAAAATACCAGTTAAAATATATCTGCCAGGAGGTAGAAGTTATGAATGTGCCAGGCCAGCTAATCGGAACAGGTGAGTCTTCAATTTTTGTCGGAAGGAGCGGAAGTCGGTGGTGGTTCTAATGTCGGGGGGGAGGTCATTCCAGAGGGTTGGGCCCATCACAGAGAAGGCCCTACTCCTAGGCGTCGCCCGTTGGCATTGCCTGGTGGACGGCACCAGGAGAAGTCCCTCCCTGTGAGAGCGGATTGGTCGCAGGGATGTATGGGGTAGGATGCGATCCCGCAGGTAGCTAGGTCCTGTGCCATGGAGCGCTTTGAAGATGGTAATCAAAACCTTGAAACGCACCCGAAAAACCACAGGCAGCCAGTGCAGCTCGCGCAGGAGAGGTGTTACGTGGGAGTACCTAGTACTCCCCATGACAGCCCGCGCGGCTGCGTTCTGGACTAGCTGCAGTCTTCGGGCGCGTCCCAAGGGAAGCCCCATGTAGAGAGCATTGCAGTAGTCCAGGCGAGACGTCACCAGTGCGTGAGTGACCGTGCGTAGGGCATCCCGGTCCAGTAGGGGGCGCAATTGGCGCACCAGGCGAACCAGTTCGGACCTGTTTGGCCGAGTAGGTAGGAACTAGCCAGCCATGGCCCCGAACCAGTTCTATCAGCCTATAGCACTGCAACCTTGTTTTTTGCTTCTGCAATTTTTTTTACTACTGTGCATGCACACGAAATGCGTCCTTGAGCGAACCGGCAGTAACAGAAGCCAGAACCCACCCCTGGGGGATACCCTGCTGCTAGATAAGTGAGCATTAGCTGTGGGTCTCACTTATTTTTACCACCAGTTCGTAGTTCGTGCGCGCCTTCCATGCATGTGCCCAGCCTTCCACGCATGCGCTTTGCTCACACATGCACCTTCCATGCATGTGCCCGGCCTTAAAAATGTGGCTAAATCAGACAGCATAGTGCTGGAGCGGATGGGCAGGCCCATCCGTGATCTCCACTACCGGTTCGCCCAAACCAGGCCAAACCGACTGAATACCAGGTCAGATGAGCATCATAGATTCTACCATTCTACTCTAAGAAGAAAACTAGCAGGACAAGAAGTAACTGGGTGGAAGACCATTAAAGACAGATCCAATGTAGATCTAAGGAGGGCTTTCCTGGCCATGAGAACAGATTAATCAGCAGAACGGCTCGCCTTCAGAAGTTGTAGATGCTCCATCACTGGAGGCTTTTAAGAAGAGACTGGACACCCATTTGTCTGAAATGGTACAGGGTCTCCTGCTCGAGCAGGGGGTTGGATTGGAAGACCTCCAAGGCCTCTTCCAACTCTATTATTCTATGTTCCATGTAAAAGGGTTTAAGGAAGGACTCAGATAAGTGATTTACACCAGAGTATCAAACTCAAGGCCAGGGGACTGGATCCAGCCCACAGGGTGCTTAGATGTGGCCCATGGGGCCGCCCTGGAAACAGAAAGGACCAGTGCATGGTGCTTCTGCCAGTGAAAATGGAATACCCTCCCGAGCTCTGTTTTCACTGGCAGAAGGTTGCAGGAGGCTGTTGCAGTGGAAAATGGAGCTCTCTAGGGCCACGGGCGGCCCTCCTGAGCTCCATTTTTGCTGGCAGAGGGTTGCGGGAAGCCGTTGCAGTTGAAAACGGAGTTTGGCAGCCCATTTTTGCAGGTTCATTAAAAACGGGCCATTTTTTTGCTCGCTTTTTGTCCCCCCCACCCTCCCAGGAGCACTCCACAAGCTTCCTAAGGGCTATTCATGCCCCCCTTTTTTTGAAAATACGATATTTATGAAAATGTACATAGTTGTCCAATTCGCTCCCAGTAACCCCGGGCAGATTCTAAAGATTAAAAAAAACGATATAAAAAACAACAACAAAAAGCATTCATCTTCCCCACCTCCTAGCAACAACAGTCAACCTGTCAACCGACTCACCGCAGCCAACTCGCTGCCTCCAACTTGCTGCGGGACGACTTGCCTTGGCCAACTCACCATAGGGCAGGTCGCCACAGGGACAAGAGTTACAGTAAATATCAAAGAAATGGTGGAATCGAATCCTTAATGAAAGGATGCCAATGGAGGGACAGAATGAAATGTGAATGACAACAATGAAAATATTTTTAAAATTATTTTCAGTACTTAAATTGAATGGTTAAATTGTCTCATGGTGAGTTGTCTGGTGAGTTGGCCAGGGCAAGTTTCCCACAGCGAATTGGCTGTGGTGAGTTGACTGCATCAAACTGGCCACAACAAGGTGTCTCATTACGAGTCTCACTACCATTTGTCACTCTTACTACTATTGTTGAAATCGAACCTTTCTTTGTTTCTTTAGTGAAGAGCGAAGGAATATTTTCCATGACACAAAAGCCAGCCTTGGACATATGAGGAGCTAACTGCAGTTGAAAAGTGGGCCAAGGTCAATGTGAAATTTCAATTCTCTTCATGTACAGCTCTTAAGCCAATTGTTTCCCATCACTGTCCTGACGGGCATGGACTTAAATGATGGGTCCTCTAATTTAGTTTGACTTGCAGGCTGAATTATGCAACTCCTGGCACAAGAACATGGTAAAGCTGCCATTAAGTTTTGGGGGGACAATAGAATGCAAATGAAAATGGTTTTCTCTTTGACTGAGATACTTCTGGATTTCTGATCTAATCTGCAATGTTCTATAGACCCCTCACATTCTGGACATAGGGCATTGCATGCCAAAACAACCAGACACAAAGACAGTTTACTCTGCTAAACCACTAATTCCCACAACACTGTCTATAGGGTGTCAAACCACCTAGGTAAAGGTAAAGGTTCCCCTCGTGCGTATATGCTGGTCGTTCCCAACTCTAGGGGGCGGTGCTCATCTCTATTTCAAAGCTGAAGACATCTCCGTAGTCATGTGACCAGCATGACTAAACGCCGAAGGCGCACAGAATGCTGTTCCCTTCCCACCAAAGGTGGTCCCTATTTTTCTACTTGCATTTTTTACATGCTTTCAAACTGCTAGGTTGGCAGAAGCTGGGACAAGTAACGGGAGATCACTCCATTACGTCGCGCTAGGGATTCGAACCACCAAACTGCCGACCTTTCTGATCAACAAGCTCAGCGTCTTAGCCACTGAGCCACTGCATCCCTCAAACAATTTAGTAGCGCTGTATTACCTATTATCCTTCTTAGCTTTTCATCTTTCTTATTCTCTATTTCCTTGGCTTCTTACAACTATAACTTTAGTGTTTGTGTCTCATGATTTAGGTTGATTGCCTTTCTTTCGTATCCTATTATGATTTATGTTGTTTGCTTTTTTTAGTATCCTATGACTGTCATAAGATGGGTGTTGCATCTTATGATTTATGATGAATGTATTTTATGATTATAATCATGATTTATCATTCGTTGCTTGTGCGTACACTGTGAGCTTATGCACCGGAGACAAATTCCTTGTGTGTATTGTTACACTTGGCCAATAAAGACTTGTATTCTATAAAAAAAATATTTTCTGTTCTATATTCTATTCTATTTTGAGATCACCTAAGGTTTGCTAGGTAGGGCCGCTTAGATCATCTGTCATCTGTCATAAAAAGTGAAAAGGGTTTCCTAGTGCTGAGCCCCAATATAAGATTTATAGGGGTGAAGCTTGACAGCTTTTATTTTTAAACTTTTATTTTATTTGATTAGCCTGGCTGCTTTTCAAAAAAATTAATAATCTTCATTATCGTTATCATGCATAATGAAAAAACATCATTATCTCATACAGTGAACCCAAATGTTTTCGTTTGAAGAACAGCTATATTCCCTAGAATCAGGGAAACCAGGGTTAATATACCAACAATCTTTTGTGTCGAAATTTTAAGTTGCTAAAAACTTATATTTAACTATAGTGTCTCATATTTCAGGCCTCTGAAGGACATTACATCCATCATTACATGTCATTTAGAAGCCGCCACATTATTAATAGCCGTTCCTTCCTGGAATGGAGAAACATATTTTTCTGTTCTCTCCCTAAAAATCTTTCTTGACAATTGATTTATAAATCTCTCAAACTATTTTTCTACATACTGTATGTAAAAGTACTTTTTATACTGAATGAGAATCTTTGTTTATCTAATTGAATAAGTTAGTTCTGCTAACGTTCTGGAAAACATTATTTTCTTTCATCTTGGACCCCAAACTTGAGTTTAAAAACTTTGGCAAAACGCAATATTGTGTAATTTCTCCAAGAAAGAACTCATGTCTGGAATCATTTTTAGTTGTTGTATTTATCCCTAAGATTATTACAATATTTCTGAGGTCAAATAATTTGAGGAGCGACCATTTGGGGTGGGGAGACGACAAACATTTGATGGCCAGTAAATTCTTCACATCCAATTGCATACGTAACAAGCGCTTCTGTTTTCCAGAAAGTTCTTCCTACAAATGGTGAAAGTAAT
This sequence comes from Natrix helvetica, assembly GCF_964273705.1. Lineage (NCBI taxonomy): Eukaryota > Metazoa > Chordata > Lepidosauria > Squamata > Natricidae > Natrix > Natrix helvetica. The sequence continues at coordinate 101,371,644 of NC_138551.1, read as the reverse complement.
TGTGGTGGTATTAGAACGATAGACCTACCCAGTGGTGAAATTCAAAATTTTTCCTTATTGGTTCTGTGGGTGTGGCTTGGTGGGCGTGGCTTGGTGGGCATGGCTTGGTGATCATGTGACCAGGTGGGCATTGCTTGGTGGTCATATCACTGGCCGGGCATGGTTTGGTGGTCATGTGACTGAGTTGGCAGAGCTGCAGAACTGACTCACACACAATGTAAAAGCAATACAATACAATACAATACAATACAATAGTAGAGTTGGAAGGGACCTTGGAGGTCTTCTAGTCCAACCCCCTGCCTAGGCAGGAAACCCTATCCAACATCTTCTTAAAAACTTCCAGTGTTGGGACATTCACAACTTCTGGAGGCAAGCTGTTCCACTGATTAATTGTTCTAACTGTCAGGAAATTTCTCCTCAGTTCTAAGTTGCTTCTCTCCTTGATTAGTTTCCACCCATTGCTTCCTGTTCTACCCTCAGGTGCCTTGGAGAATAGTTTGACTCCCTCTTCTTTGTGGCAACCCCTGAGATATTGGAAGCAGCTGGACTTCACACAAAATGTCCCCTGCAACAAGCAGGAACCTCGCAGACAATCAGGCACAGCTGATCATTGGAACTTTAAAAAAAAACTTTTTCAAAGCATTTTTTTACTACTGTTTCAGGTGAACTGGCCCGAACCGGGAGCCTTTCACCCTTGGACCTATCGTAGCTGACTTAACTTCAGAACCTGGACTCCTTGTTCAGTTTTAAACTTAGTACCCTTGTGTCTTTTCCATCGATAGAGCAACAGTTCCTTGCAGATGATTGTGAATCAATTTGGTGGAATTGAAGTTTCAGTTATTTGTGACAATTCAGCTTTTTTTCTGAAAATGTCCTTGCTGTGATGCAACTGCCCTCCTCTCCTCAGAGCCTTAAAATGATGTTTCAAGGAGACCTTAACCCGTGAATTCATTCTATCTGAAAGCCAAACCACACCTGCCCACTGCTAAATAAATATATTCTCATGACAGAGTAATTCATCTCCAGTCATGAAAACATCAACTTTAAACGACAGCTTGTAGAGACCCTGTGCTTGTTAGGGGCAGATCAAGAGCCCAGATGCTGCTGGATGTAAACTCATGAAGGGAAGATTAATTTATCTGTCATCCTCAGCTTTAACAGTTGTTGTAAATCTGATTTTAGCTCTGAGCTCAAATGGGGGAGTGGGAGGTTGGCGTGGAGGCTCGGAATGCATGGATAAGCTAAGCTCAGAAATATAATTAAGATGTACGGATTTCGGGTTTCTGAACAGTCAGGCATTCAGCAGCACTGGGTTTTCAAAAGTGCAGAAAAATAAACAACTTTATCCTAAGGCAGGTTTAGCACCGTTGCAGTTACCCTTGGAAATCACCATGTCTATCAGGACTACTTCCCCAGTTAGGGCCTTTATTAGCAGGGGTGATTTTGACCCTGCTCCTCACACATTATATTTGCAGGAAAGAGCCGTTCAACGTGTGGATATATTTCATGGGCATAGTTCTCCCAAATCTTAGTCATCAGTTTTCCTCTTCTGGCTTATGCTTCACAGCTCCCTTTCTTAAGATTTCCCTAAGGTTCACCAGAGAGCGATTGGATAACACCGTGATGGCAAACCTATGGCACACATGCCACAGGTGGCACGCACAGCCCTCTCTGCGGGCATGCAAGCCATTGCCTCAGCTCAGCTCCACCGCAAATATGCACACGCCTCCCACAGGCCAACTGATTTTCGGTCTCTGCCGGCATGCGCAGGGGTGCAGGGGGCATGTGGGAGCAGCATGCGCATGCATGGGGGGGGGCTGTGGGGGAGCACAGGACAGTGCATCACACACACACACACGCACACACGCACGCACACACATACACGGCACACTTTGCTCCCAGGGGGCTGCAGTGAGGCCTACTAGGCCCAAAATGAGGCAGGGGGGTTGTGCACCCATGCACGGGGAGCAGGAGAATGCAGGGAGGTCATGTGTGCATGTGTGGGGAGCACCGGGGAGGTTATGCACACATGCCCAGGGGTGTGTCGCGCATGCATTACATTATGGGTGCAGGCATACTTTCGGCATGCGACAACACAAAGGTTAGCCATCACTGAGATAATAGTGCTCAGCACGGCTACATACCTATTCCGTGTGATGCCTCTTCTTTGGGCCCTTTAGATACAGAGTGCAGGTAGTCCTTGACTTACGACCACAACTGAGCCTGGCACTTATGTCGCGAAGTGAGAAATGTGTTAAGGCAGCTTTACCCCATTTTATGACCTACCTTGCCACATTTGTTAAGTGAATCACTGCAGTTGTCAAATTAGTAATAATGTTTGTCAACTCAGTCTGGCTTCCCTGTTGATTCAGACGGTCGCAAAAAAGGGATTGCGTGACACCGGGATGCTGCAACCGTCATAAGTATGAACCAATTTCCAAGCGTCTGAATTTTGATCACCTAATACAGGGGTGTCCATGGCTGGCTGGGGAATTCTGGAAGTTGAAGTCCACAAGTCTTAAAGTTCCCAAGTTTGGACACCCCTGACCTAATAGAATTGTCAACTTAAGGAAGGCTCATGAAAAAAGGAGTTTATAGCTGTTAACAAAAATAACTGTTTATAAAGGATGGTTGGACTCATAAGATGGGTGAAAGTTTGTGAAAGTTTTGGATGATTAGTATGCGTTGCTTTGTATTGATTTGGATATAGTTCTTGTGGGATTATTCATACAAATGGGAGCATATGCAAAACTTTATTTTTTACACATTTAATTTTGCTGTAAACCATTATGCTGTTCTGTTCTCTCTCTCACAAACACACATGTAACCGTGGTTGAGTGGATTAATTAATATTCCTGCACAATTCCCGTCGTCAAAAACCCAGAACTGTCCTAATGAAGTCCAGCCACCAGCAGACCAATGCTGGTCCACAGAGTAATGGCCAACAAGTCCACAAGGCACTCAAAATCTTCCCAACCAAAATAAACTCACCAGGAAAACTTAAATCCACAATACAAGAGGCCAGAAAAGTCCAGGGGTGACAAGGCACGATCCAAGTCAAGACACATTGTCAATCCAAAGCAAGGCAAGAATCCCAACAACCAGAAAACACAAAGCTAGGAAATGAACCCATTGTTCCCAGCATCGCCTCCCTCTGTCTGCTGTGCTAAATAGCCAGCTTGATGGCGCATCCCATCAAGAAGGGTGAGGCTGCCTCCTCGCATGTAATCTGGCTGACCTTCTCTGCTTCTGTCTTTTCTCTGTCTTACGTGTTCTTGGATCAGTTGCAGAAGGCAGTTCCTCTTCCTCTTCACTGACTGGTTCCAGCTGCATGCTGAAGTCTCTGGGCTGTCCTGCTGCAGCTGGACTTCAGCCAAATACCTCTCAGATGACTGCTTGGAGTCACTGACTAACTCCTCTTCAGATGTGCCCGAAACTGGTTCAGCTTCCTCTGAGCTGACATCTGGAGAGATAACTGGGAAGCACCCAGAGGAGTCATCTCAGCGGCCTATGCAGTGGACAGAGCCGTAGTGGCACAGTGCTTAGAGTGCAGCACTGCAGGGTACTTCTGCTGACTACTAGCTGCAGTTCGGCAGCTCAAATCTCACCGGTTCAAGATTGACTCAGTCTTCCATCCTTCCGAGATGGGTACAATGAGGACCCAGATTGTTGGAGGAAAGAGGCTGACTCTGTAAACCACTTAAGAGAGGGCTGTAAAGCATTGTGAAGCCGCATATAAGTCTTAAGTGCTATTGCTATTCCTGATGTATTTGTGCACTATGTTAATGAAACTATTTCACCAGGATTAAACAGTTTAGGTCAGTAACTTCTAACATTTCACCTATAAAGGATCTCACAAAAGATGAAAGCAGTTTTAACAACTCAGTTTGTTCCCAAAATTGGCAGTCAGATAATCATTTGCTTGTTCTTCTTTCAAGCAAAATTTTGAAGTGTTCTGGGGAGCCAAGTAATACCTTTGTGTGGAACAAGATCTGATTTTGTACACATTTAAGCTGATTGTGGATATTTCCAGTTCCTTTCCAAGGCAGAACATAGCTTTTGTGCAAATCCAATAGGTGATTGTTCGTTTGTTTTTTAGGTCTTAACTACTTTCTATTTATCCCAACAAATTATGATTTGCACATGCTGTTCAGATTACTATTTAAATATGAATTTCTATCTTCTTAAGTAAGATGCAAATTCTTTGGCAGGTTGCAGTATATGAACTTCCCTATGGCAGGTTCCTGGGAAGCCAATGGGAAGGACTCTTGGTTTCTCAGCTCAAAAGGAACAACATCTAGAACCGGGATGGCAAACTTGTGGCACATGGTCCACAGGTGGCACGCAGAGCACTCTCTGCGGGCATGTGAGCCATCACCCCAACTCAGTTCTGCCGTGCATGCGCACCCGCCTCCCGGTGGCCAGCTGATTTTCGGGTCTCTGCCGTGCAAGCGTGGGGCAGGGTGCATGTTGGAGATGCGCATGCATGTATGGGTGTGCACATGTTGGGGTCATGCATGCATGCACAGGGTCACATGCAGGGGGGTCATGCATGCACGTGCAATGTCACATGTGCATGTGCGGGGGTGGGAAGCACATGGAGCGTGCATGCACGGAGGGGTGGGTGCACATAGGGGTCATACATGCATGCAGGAGGCAGGGTGCACGGGGAGAATGCACATTGCATTATGGGGTGCACATGCTTTTGGCACTCGGTGCCAAGGTGGTTAGCCATCATTGATCTAGAACAACTGGATTACTAGGAATCTAGAAAAATCTAGAACAAGTAGAGTACCCAGCCTGCACATTTGGTTTCTTTGAATGAGATGAGTCCCATTTGACTGACATGGTTTTCTTTTCCAAATTTTTTTGGAATGTTGCTCAGAAAGAACATTTTAGTGCCTTGAGGATAATAGCTGGGAAGCTGGGATGATGCTTTTACTCGAAACAAGAAAGATTTTTGAAACTTTCCTTCTAACATTTTGTGGGGATTTGTTGCATATGTGTGGGTGTGGTGTGTGGGGAAGAAGATGCTTTTCCTGCTTACCATTAGGAGCATTTTAACAAGCCTGACTTGGTTGCTACTACAGTTTTTACTCAAACCCCTTATATTTTTTTTAAAAAAAGAGGGGCTCTCTAAGTCATTACTTCCAATTAACAACAAATGAGACAGCCATAAAAAAAATCCAAGAATTAAAAAAGACAAGAGAGTGGGTATAATTGTGATGCCTACAGTTAAGAGGTGAGGCAGACAATTAGCCTCTGGTTTTAAAATTGCTTCACAATCTTCATTGACCAGGGCAGTTTTCACCCCCCTTTAACTCAGATGGATTTGGTGTGCTAATTAGGGATGGATCAAAATTTGAAAGAAGCTTTTCATTTCTCTTGGATCTTCCCTCCAAGTATGGCAGGGGACGGTCTTTGACTGAGTAAGGTCTTTGCCTTACAAGCAAGCCCTTTGATGAGTCAGTCAGGATCAGATTGACATTAGTTGACAGGCCGGGGGTCTTCCAAGTCGCTGGGTTTTGAATGGAGAGTCCAAAGAAGAGATGTAACCAAGGATGAACTAATTGTTTCTGCCACATTAGAAGCACAATAAACTATTTGAGTAGTACTCGATTAAGGCCCCGACTTAACTCGGGAGCTGCTAATTAGTCATCCCTAGAGTCAGTGGTCTTACAACATGCTATATCTTGTATTATTGTACGCTGGATGCCAAAGACAGAAGAGCTGCTAATGGTAACGGCCGTTGGATTTCATCTACTAGAGCACATAAACTAGAGTTTGTGTGGAGTTTACTGTAGGACATAAACTAGTAGCAAATAAACTGGAGTCGGGAACAACTAGCACATATGTGCGAGGGGGACCTTGCCTTTACCTTAGCACAGTGATGAAATTCAAATTTTTTTACTACCGGTTCTGTGGGCGTGGCTTGGTGGGCGTGGCAGGGGAAGGATACTACAAAATCCCCATTCCCTCCCCACTCCTGGGGGAAGGATACTGCAAAATCCCCAATCCCTCCCCACTCCTATGGGAAGGATACTGCAAAATCCCCATTCCCTCCCCACTCCAGGGGAAGGATACTGCAAAATCCCCATTCCCTCCCCACACCTGGGGAAAGGATAGTGCAAAATCTCCATTCCCTCCCCACTCTTATGGGAGGGATACTGCAAAATCCCCATTCCCTTCCCACTCCTGGGGGAAGGATACTGCAAAATCCCTATTCCCTCCCTACTCCTATGGGAGGGATACTGCAAAATCCCCATTCCCTCCCCACTCTAGGGGAAGGATACTGCAAAATCCCTATTCCCTCCCCAATCCAGGGGAAGGATACTGCAAAATCTCCATTCCCAACCCACTCTTATGGGAGGGATACTGCAAAATCCCCATTCCCTTCCCACTCCTGGGGGAAGGATACTGCAAAATCCCTATTCCCTCCCCACTCCTATGGGAAAGATACTGCAAAATCCCAATTCCCTCCCCACTCTAGAGCAAGGATACTGCAAAATCCCCATTCCCACCCCACTCCAGGGGAAGGATACTGTAAAATCTCCATTCCCTCCTCACTCCTGGGGGAAGGATATTTCAAAACCTCCATTCCCACCCCACTCTGGGGCCTGCCAGGGGTGGCATTTGCCAATTCTCTGAACTACTCAAATTTCCGCTACCGGTTCTCCGGAACCTGTCAGCACCTGCTGAATTTCACCCCTGCCTTAGCACATAAACTGAACAAAGTCTGTTTGGGCTGCTCTGATATTTTTGATGTTTTAACATTCGATCCATGCGATCTTGAAAGAGCTGAACACCACCATTTTCAGGAAAATGAAGGTGGCTGAAGGAAAAATGTTTGGAACCCACTGGGCAAAAATCCATGCTGTGGGGTGAAAGGGTCTTCCCACAATCAATTCCTCAAATAAAAATCCACGTTAAGTTCTTTTTTTCTCTTTCTTTCGTATGGATGTTGGTGGAAAAGGACATCCAAGCCAATATTACCATCATCTGAAAAAGGACCGGGAACATTCTCGCCAAGCCAGTATATTTCCTGAAGTTTTTGGCAGTGTTATCTAAAATTGTGTAAGCGGCATCTCAGTTGTCCCACACCTTGCAATGAAGCATCGAGCAAAGGACAATAGAGTTTCTTGATTAGCAGGCTAGGATCCCAGTCTCAAGTAATAAACTTACAGTCAACGTTTTTCATGGAAAACTTCTGTCTTCCAGTGCTAGAAACAATCAAACGGGTTTGCTGAAGGTATCTCTTAGTTAGACTCAACCATCTCTATTTTAGAGTGGTTAGAAATTTGTCCGAAAGGTTACACATCTCACGTTAGTTGACTGCCTATGTAAAACCAAGAATCGTGACTTAAATAAAAAGTCTTGGCTTCTTAGGTGCTCGCTAAGAATGGATTTTTCAAAATGATCATCATATCATTAGTATTTCTAATACAGTAAGTAGTTCTCCTCCCCCTCCACACCTGAAAAGAACTCTGTTCCAACTGCCAGTTGCTTCCCATTCTGTTACCTCAGTTCAAACTGGCAGACATTCCACTCCTTCAATCAGGAGCAGTCTCTGGTTCCTTACAGTACTAAATGTCGGTACCTCACCAAAATGTCTACGTCTTCCACCTATGGAACTGCTTCCAGACTCAAGGCGGCAGGAGCGATATTTCCTTATGTGTTTCAATCACCGACCAACACTGAGCCAACAGATTGAACCGGAGTGAACTGGATTTCTCCTGCATTGCCCGATCACATAGTTTCATCACTAAGCACGGGGATCCAGCTAGTACCACAGGGCGAGAACTACATTTAGCAACTTTTCTGAATTCACACTATTGGAGTAAACATGGCTGTTAGAAGGACAGGGAGGGATGACGAAAAGAGAAAGACAGTGGGCACAACTGTGTGATCGAACACATTTTTTACGTGCAGTGTGACAAATATAAAAAAGGGGCAGAACTTCAATCTCATGGTTGCGTCCCCATCTTGACCGGTTGACCTTCTGCCAATGACACCCCCAGTCATAACTTTTGTTTTCAAATAAAGCAAAGGCTAAACGAGATCTTTCCTCATGGGAGGGAAAAATTATATTGTAGTTTGAAACAACAGGCAAGAAACACATGGCATGATTTTGAGGTTTGCCTATCCTTTCATTCTTCGGTTTGAAAACCAAGGTTTGCAGTAGCCTTTTCAAATGTCAAATGGATAGCGAATCTGACACCGCCAAGGTACATAGGGTCCCCTTTGAGAAGGATTTCCATTCGAAACCTTTTCGCTTTGGGATTACGGCGCTTCAGCTGTTGCATGTGAATATCCTTTTAGATGCATCTTGTTAGTTGCTCAACAGCCCTGACCTGCTAGGATGCTTAGCATGAATTACTCACCCAGGGATGCAAAGGCTCCTGCAAGGAAGGTTGGGAGAAAGGACACTGTTCCTCCCCCCCTCCATTGAGTATATATCTTCTTCTTCTTCTCCCCCCCACCAAATGTAGAAGGAAATCAGTTGCTAATCCTGATTTTTATTGGAGAAAGGAACCAGATGGTTGGAGCATACAAGGTCACCGAAGTGCCAAGGGAAGACTGCACCATTCAGACAAAAGGATTCTGGCAATTCCCATTTTCTTGAGCTTTGGAACAAAGTCTTTGGTAAATCTAAAAAAAGAGTCCTTTTCTTGCATGACTAAACTCATTGAAAGATTAAGGGGAGGGGGGGGGAGGAAAGAGCTACCTTAACATTATTCCCGTTAAATTGGCTAATTTTCCTTAAAGCCTGTTTTTCTCTACCCTGAACATTCGATCCAAATAAAAACTGAACTGTGAGGAAGATACACCTGGTCTACCTTTGAGGTACTAGAGGATATTGAAAGTATTAAAATTATCCTATACCGAGTTGCGTCCTATGGATTTTAAAATTCTTTCCTTCTTGGCTTTGAATAGCTTCGAAGCGACCCTGCCTCTTCTAACTGTGGTTATATTCATTGGCCAGTTTGCCTTAAACCTTTCAAGGAAAACAAAGCTGGGTAGATGTCTCAAAGCCAACAAAAAAAAATACAAGCAGGGGAATGCTGCCTTAGATACAGGTACAGATTAACAGATTTGGAAGGGGCCTTGTAGGTCATCTATTCCAATCCGTCACCCAAGCAGACCCGACTGACTGATGGCAGTCCAGTCTCTTCTTGAAAGCTTCCAGTGATGAAGCTCCCACAACTTCTAAAGGCAACTTCTGTTCCATGGGTTGATTGTTCTCACTGTCAGAAAATTTCTCCTTATTTCCAGGTTGAATCTCTCCTTTCCATCCATGATTCCTTGTCTGGCCTTCAGATGCCTTAGAAAATAACTTGACCCCCTCCTCTCTGTGGCAGTCCATCATATATTGGAACATTGCTATAATTGATTGAGTGTAAAAAGCCTCCTTTTTTGGTGACCAACAGTGTGAAGGTCAAAACCAGCTAAAGAACTGGCAGCTGTGATATCTCATTTTGGGGTAGATGATGATGATGGTGGTTGTTGTTGTTGTTATTGTTGTTGTTGTTGTTGTTGTTGTTGTATTCCTAACATTGGACTGGAATGTCAAGGCCACCAGTTCATCTCCTGTTCTTCACTCTGGGCCAGTGAAGAGCAGATCTTGACATTTCTCTGTAATATACTGAGCCACCTCTTCTGAAATACAAACTGTTGTCTCCTACGACAGCCACTCCCCTTTCCTTCTATTTATTCCCCAACCAGTGACGGGCCATTCAGCATCCATGTTTGCTTTGCATCTCGAGTTGACTCCTTGTCCTCTGTTGTTCCCCTCTGCTCTCTGCTCTGTGCATACGTGCATCTGGAACAGGCCCCAGCTGTTCTTCCTCCCCACTTATCTCAGCCTCGGAAGGCAGCTGCCTCTCTGGTGGCTGAGAAATGTTGGACGGCCCTGGCTCTATCTCTGCTTCCGATGCAGAGCATCCATCAGAGCCTTCCCCAGGCTCCAGTACCAGCCCAAGTTCTTCCCCCACCTCCTCATCCTCTGAGTCTGCAACCAGTTCCGCTGGCAGCTAGTGGGCCACAACAGTACTTTTCGCTTACTTTTCGTAGAAAACTGACCACAAGGTTGTAGGTATACATGGGGTCAGGTTTTTTTTAAAAAAAATCTGTGTATGTAGTGCTTTTTGTTAAAAAACAAAACAGCCCCTGTTTCTGGAATCGCCTGGGCCAAAAATGTATCCAAAACCTACTAATTTAATCTCTCTCTTGAAAACTATATATTTTTTGGCTCTTCTCTCTCTCCCCTTCTCTCTGTCTCTCTTTTACCAGCTGAAATTTCACCCCCTCCAATCTCTGCTGCGTTCCTCGCCCACCAAAAACGTGAAACATGTGGTGAGAACCCAGGAAGCCCCCACTCCAAAGTATTTGGGAACAATTTGGAAAGAAATTGTGCTTTCCTTCACAAAACAGCTAATGGGGTTTTGGAAAGCAAGGGCTGGAAATGAAGGGCCTCTGTTGTCCGCTTTTCAGAGGCAGCACGCATTGTGCCATGTTTCACGAAAACGCGTGCGCACACGTGCACCTTGCAAGCATTCCAGCCTACGCTGCAAAATTTTAATTGACTCATTAATGACGCCGCCTGAGGGGGGGAATGGCCAAGGTTTGGTCACGGGGAAGCTTTTCTCTCGCTGTTACAAAACAGAAGACACCAGCAAGTTTGACAAGTCCAAGTGTCGGAGGCCAGGGGACTAATTGATAACAGGCAGCCTTTATGCGAGGCTCTTTGGCAGGAACTGGGAGTGGAATCCAGTTCTCTGATCTCACCAGTGGTATTGGGCATGCCAAACCCAGCCTGACTTTGACAGATTGCTTCCCTGCAATAATAACTTAAGCATGTTGCTTTTCTCACACGAGGCCACATGTCACTCCCACTGGAGAGAATTGCTGGCTCTTTTCTTTTCTTTTCTTTTCTTTTCTTTCTTTCTTTCTTTCTTTCTTTCTTTCTTTCTTTCTTTCTTTCTTTCTTTCTTTCTTCCTTCCTTCCTTCCTTCCTTCCTTCCTTCCTTCCTATCTTCCTTCCTTTGTTTCCTTCTTTCTTTCTTTCATTCCTTCTTTCTTCCTTCCTTTCTTTTCCTTCCATCCTTCTTTCTTTCCATACTTTCTTTTCCTTCTTTCTTTCTTTTCCTTCCTTCTTTCCTTACTTTCTTTTTTCTTTTCTTGCTTTCTTTTTCTTTCTTTCCTACTTTCTTCCCCTCTCTCCTTTCTTTCTTTCCTTCCTTCCTTCCACTACTTCCCTCCCTCCCTTTCATTCATTAATTCTTTTTCTTTCCTTCCTCCTTACTTTCTTTCTTTTCCTTCTTTCTTTCCTTCTTTTTTCCCTCCCTCCCACTCCTTCTCCCCCTTTCTTTCTTTCTTTCTTTCTTTCTTTCTTTCTTTCCCTCCGTCCCTCCTTCCCTTCCTTCCTTACACTACTTCCTTCCCTCCCTCCCTTTCTTTCTTTCTTTCTTTCTTTCTTTCCCTCCGTCCCTCCCCTTCCTTCCTTCCTTCCTTCCTTCCTTCCTTCTTTCCTTTTCTCTTTCTCTCTTTCTCTCTCCCTCCCCCTCCCTCCCTCTTGCAGTGTCCTAGGATCATGTGATTCCCCTTTTGTGACTTTCTGACAAGCCAAAGTCAATGGGGAAGCCAGATTCACTTAACAACCGTGTTCCTAACTTAACAACTGCCATGTTTCACTTAACAAATGTGGCATAAAAGTCATGGTAAGGCGAGGGATACCTTTTTAAAAGTCTATCAGTGGAAGCTGGACTTGGAAGTCACTCGCATGGATTTCTTGGCCGGTCCCTATATAAATAAGCATGATCACTGACCATCGAAATGAAATGAAATATGAAATCAAAACCACAATATCGACATAATTCTTTTGTCACAGCTGGAAGAAAAGTCAGCCTTATATTCTGGTTTGAGTTCTGTTCAGGAGCCTATTTCTCTCATTACCAATACATACCTGGTCATGTTGCAGATTAGGATAAAGAGCTTGTACCTGCAGTCTTAAAATAATGCCTCTGAAAGATAAAGGCTTCAGTTCCTGTAATCCCCAGTGAGTTTGACCAGTCCCAAGATGTGGGAAACGAGCAGTTCAAAACACCTGAAAGTGCCGAATTGCATTAAACTGTCCCAATCTTAATTTGTGTCAAGACATCCGAGAGTGAAAGAAAAATCAATATTAGATATTGTAAATTGATTTTATTGTGACCTCAGCAGCTATGGGTTGTATACTTTGCTGCAGGCTCATCTGTGATTTAGCATGGAGCGCAAGAAGCTTCAGGCATTTTCTTAAGCCCAGTTTGGAAAGGTTACAATGGGGTAAAGCTACGAAGGTGGCCAATTGGGTGAGCCAGTTTAGTCTAGTCCAATGATGGCTAACCTTTTTGTCCTCACGTGCCAAAATTGTGTGCGCGCGAGTGCCCTCACCCACAATGCAATGTGCCCCACCCCCTGCACATGTGAACTCCCTGCGCATGTGTGCGACCCCACCCTCCAGTCTACTCAGCCTCCTGTACCACGCCCATTTCTGGACTTCTGGTAGTACCATTTTTTACCTCCCCAGACTCCGGAGGCTTTCTTTGAGCCTCTGGGAGGGTGCAAACGGCCTCCCCCGGGCTGCAGAGAACCTCCCTGAAGCCTCCTGGCACAAAGAATGGAGTACGGAGGGGGGCGCTGCACCCCCCCCATTGTTCCCCCACCCCCACGCATGTGCACATGACCCTGCCCCTCGCGGATGCGCATGTATCTCTCGGCAGAGACCTGAAAATCAGTTGGCCAGTGGGAGATGCGCACACATGCGTGGTGAAGCTTATCTGAGTGATGGCTCGTGTGCCCTCAGAGAGGAATCTGTGTGCCACCTGTGGCACATATGTCATAGGTTCGCCATCACGGGTCTAATGGTTAAAGCACCTGGCTAGAAACCAGGGGATGGTGAGTTCTAGTCCCGCTTTAGCCATGAAAGCCATCTAAGTGTCTTTGGGCCAATCACCAGGAGCGGGTGAATTCTAGTCCCACATTAAGCATGAAAGCTGTCTGGGTGACTTTGACGCAATCACCAGGAGGCTGTGAGTTCTAGTCCTCCCTTAGACATGAAAGCCAGGTGGGCCACTGACTTTCTCTTAATCAAATTCCCTTCACAGGGTTGTTCTTATGGGGAAATAGGAAGAAAGAGTATTAAATAGGTTCATCAGCTTGAGTTGTTTGCAAGAAAGTACCCTGTTTCGCTGAAAATAAGACCTCCCTGGATAATAAGCCCAATAGGGCTTTTGAACGCATGAGTTAAAATAGGCCCTCCCCTGTAAATCTTGCAACACAGCAGCAGACATGAGGTGACCACGCTCACTGCATCCTGCACCTAAAAAATAATAAGACCTCCCCGAAAATAAGGCCAAGTGCTTATTTGGGGGGGTCAAAAGAAAATAAGACCCTGTCTTATTTTTGGGGAAACATGGTAATAAAGGTGGAATATAAATAATAAAAATATTATCATTCCCTGCAATGAATATTAAATAAGTAGGGAGCTACAGTTTACAGAGTTATTTCTTAGAATGGAGATTCCTTCTTCCTAATGGAAATCTAACAGATGGAGGCAACCCTAGGAATAGTATCGTTACTCCAGTTCTAATCTTGTATAACCATCACAACACTCAAAGGAGCCATGGGAATATTTTTAGACTGTGTCTTCTTAATTTATACAACACGTCTCCTTGACGATGGCTCCGTAATGTAAAAATCTGTGATGGCGAACCTATAGGACGCGTGCCACAGGTGGCACGTGGAGCTATTTCTGAGGGCACGCAAGGCATTGCCCTGTCAGCTCCAGTGTGCATTCATACGCTGGCCAGCTGATTTTCCACCTTGATTTTCCGCCATTTTTCTTCCCTGAAGCCTCCGGAGGGCGAAAAACTGCCCAACATGCAAACCAGAAGTCCATTTCCAAACTTCCGGTTTGTGTGTTGGGTCGTTTTTCGCCCTCCCCATGCTGCTAGAAAGCCGTGAGCACATGCATGGGGCAGTGGTGGTGGTGATGGTCACACGTGCATATGCAGGGGGCACGGCACAGTGGGCATTAAATTATGGGGTGGGCATGTGAGTGTGCACGATAGCATGCACCCGCATGCTTTTAGCACCCGAGGCGAAAAAGGTTCGTCATCAGTGCAATAGATGAAAAGCGTGAAAAGGAGGGGAAAAAAAGGCACCCTCCTTGTAATCCAACTTACATTTAACTTTTTTCGTGCAATGGTTTCCCAGCGAGAATCAGTTTAATCAGGCAGTTTGGAAGTAAGCAATGAAAACGAATGGGAGGAGTTGAAGTTTTCCATTTTTGGAAGTGGTGAGGCAAAAAGGCACAACTGCGATCTCAAAATACTTCCTTAGATGATCGTATTTGTAGCTGTTGTGCCAAGATGAAACTACTACTACTACTACTACTACTACTACTACTACTACTACTACTACTACTACTAATAATAATAATAATAATAATAATAATAATAATAATAATAATACACATCTAGCTTGTTTAGAAACAATACAAAGGCTGCTTTTTGAAAAGCAGACAGCAGAATATTATTTCCCCCTTTCACTCAGCTTCAGTTTGATTGTTCATTTTCCTTTGCATTAATTTATCGAAGGACACTTGCCGAAATTACTTTCTGTCTCTCTGGAAAGCCTTTGATCTTGGTGACAGTTTGACTGCATTAGGGAGAGCCTATTGGTTAATCCTTTACTTAACTTGTCCTTTTGGGCACAGCCAGGGGTCTTTCCAGAGCTAATCTGTCAGCACAGTCTAAATCCTAATCAAACAAGGAGAAAGAGATGCTGTGAACTGTATTATAAGATGGAAAAAAAGTGCATTGTGGGATTGGCTGCTTTAAAGGAAAGATTTAAGGCTCCTTGAGTGGCCGTCTTCCATGGAGTTCCTTGGCATTTTCCCTTTTGCATTTTTAAAAGCATAATTGGGCAGGATAGCAGTGTCTTTTGGGTGGGGGCCATGTTGCTATTATCAACAGTCAAGAATACCTTTCATCTTTTAAAAACCATGGAAAAGGCCTACATGAGATTCTGAAGGGTGAAGGTGAAGAAAACACTTTAAAGAGGAAAAATTAAGATAAAAATCAGCGTCTTTAATCTTTCCTCTCTGCCATATTTGATCGTGCTTTAAAAAAAGCAGAGGGGGGAAAAAGTCCACCAGGATTTGGTACAATGTTTAGTTTAAATCTTTAAAGTCTTGTGGTTTGAAACTATGGCCGTGGCTGGTCTCCTAAAATACCTGCTCTTTGTATGTTATTTCCCCAAAGGCAAGTAATTCTGAATTAATTGTAGGTTGTCATCTGTGATTCATCGCTAAATATTCAAATCCAAAACTCCAGACTGGAGCGGCGTGGTTCAAGAATATACTTCCTTCAGATGCTCGCGCCCAATTTTCTCTACAGGTCAGAATGTAATCAGCAATAGGATAAATAATAGGAAAAAATAAACTTTTTTAAAAAAAACTCATTCCCTTCCTCCACCTTTTGAAATTAAAATCAGGCAGAGGCAAGGCTATGAGATGAAAGGAAGCATGACAGCCCCCCAAAATTACCAATTTCGTTGTATTTACATACAATGACAATAAAGATTATACTTATTTAATTTTATTTATTTTGTCAAGCATGTATAAGGTAACAGATACAAGTATAAACATGATTATGAATACAGGAAATGGATACAAATAAATGGGGACAATAGGACAGGGACGGTAGGCCTGCTGGTGTGCCTCTTAGGAATGGGGTGAGGTCAACAGTAAACAGTCTAAGGTTAAAGTTATGGGGGTTTGGGGATGAAACCACAGAGTCAGGTAACATATTCCAGGCATTAACCACTCTGTTGTTGAAGTCGTATTTTCTGCAATCAGGTTTGGAGCGGTTTACCTTAAGTTTATATCTATTGTGAGCTTGTGTGTTGTTGTGGTTGAAGCTGAAGTAGTCATTGGCAGGTAGGACACTGTAGCAGATAATTTTATGTACTAAGCTTAGGTCAGACTGAAGGCGGCATAGTTCTAAGTTGTCTAAGGCCAAAATTTCAAGCCTGGTGTCATAAGGTATTCTGCTGCGAGCAGAGGAGTGGAGGATTCTTCTTGTGAAATATCTCTGGACTCACTCAATTGTATTCATGTCTGATATGCAGTACGGGTTCCAGAACGCAGGTGGACAACTCCTTCTGAATGAGATTTTCCTCAAAAGAAGACCTCTTTCTAAGTCATATGCTTGGTCTGAGCTCTTCAATGCCTGTTCTCGCCTTGGGGGGTTGTGGAGAGCTGTGGTCTCTCTTTCTGAATGTTGTCTGCCTTGTGCAATTCAGATCTCGTCTGATATCTCCACAGCTTCCGGTTCAGCCCAGGCTGTTGGTGAGCTGGCTCCTTCAGATTAATTTCCAGACCGTTACTCTCTTGATGAGACCTGACATAAAGTCATATCCAATCAGGGACTACAGCCGAACGTGTATCTGATCTGATCGAGTGACTTTGGTTTTATAAATATTAACACATTTCGACTCCTTTTCTTTCCCAAACTGGCTGACTCCAAAACCCCGAAATTCATTGATTTTTTTATTCTAACCAAAGCTTCGTGCGATCATTCCAAAGTCCTATCCGAAATCATTCTGGTGCACTTTGTTTAATTACAAATGTGATCTTTCTGATTTCAGAAATTTGATATTTGAGGCTTCTCTGTGCAGGAAAATCTGAAGATTCCATTCTTTCCTCCTGCAGTTCTAATTGGGCACAGTATAAAAGTATAATGTTCAGTTATTCAAGATAATGGGAACAACTGTGAGAGTGATACATATTTCTATAAAAAATTAGACAATAGAAAGAACTATGCTACTTCCGAGTGATTGTCCACGTTAGCCATGAAGTAAGTTCTACCTTAGTTATAGAAGCCAGCTGGGTGACTTTGGGCCAATCACCAGGAGACGGTGAGTTCTAGACCCACCTTATGAATGAAAGACAGCTGGGTGACTTTGGGCCGATCACATTCTCTCCATCCAACCCACCTCACAGGGTTGTTGTGGGAAAATAGGAGGAGGAAAGTGTGTTGAATATGTTCACCAACTTGAGATATTTGTAAAAAATAATAAAAATGGGATACAAATAAATAATACAGATAGAAATTGCATAGTTGTTATTGAGTCATTGATAAACTTTCTTGAATATTATGATTAGGGGACTGGAGACTAAAACATATGAAGAACGGTTGCAGGAACTGGGTATGTCTAGTTTAATAGAAAGAAGGACTAGGAGAGACATGATAGCAGCGTTCCAATATCTCAGGGGCTACCACAAAAAAGGGGAAGTCAAACTATTTTCCAAGGCACCTGAGGGTAGAACAAGAAGCAATGGGTGGAAACTAATCAAGGAGAGAAGCAACTTAGAACTGAGGAGAAACTTCCTGACAGTTAGAACAATTAATCAGTGGAACCGCTTGCCTCCATAAGTTGTGAATGCTCCAACACTGGAAGTTTTTAAGAAGATGTTGGATAGCCATTTGTCTGAAATGGTATAGGGTTTCCTGCCTAGGCAGGGGGTTGGACTAGAAGACCTCCAAGGTCCCTTCCAACTCTGCTATTGTATTGTATTGTATTGTATTGTATTGTATTGTATTGTATGTAATATTATTGGAACAGCTATGTCTATGTGCATTTGTACACGTGCATATGTGCTGAATTGAATAAAAATGTACCTTTCGCCAATCAGTCATCAGTTTTAATTTTCAAATAGTTTTGGCTTATTTATTGATTTGATTCATTGTACTATTGATAATTATAATAATTAATCAATTTGCCTCCAGAAGTTGTGAATGCTCCAACAGTTTAAGTTTTTAAGAAGAGATTGGACAACCATTTGTCTGAAATGGTATAGGGTTTCCTGCCTGAGCAGAGGGTTGGACTAGAAGACCTCCAAGGTCCCTTCCAACTCTGTCATTCTCTTACCATTTCTTTGGAGGCACTTATATAATATAGTGCTATTAAGGAAAAATAGGATTATATTTAGGAGATTATTTGCGAATAAGGAGTATTTTTATCTAGTTGAATCTAGGTACAGAGGCATGCAATTTCAGTAATGGGTAGACAGTTTTGCATGTCATCACTTGTTAGATTACTCAGTATTAAATCAAGAAAAAAATGTTGTTATAATAGCTAAGAGCTTCTGAATGGTGCTCATTATGAGCAGTGCTCCGAATAATGCTTGCGAAAAGTAATTTTTCTCCATGTAACTTCATTTGAGGAAAAAAAGGCATTTGGGAGAATAAAGAATATTTACTTATTCATTAGATTCATGTGCTTCCCGTCTTGCCTAAGGTGACTCTGAGTGGTTTACTAATATTAAAATTAGTAAACATTAAAATGATAAGGCAATAAACAACAACAATAATGATAATAGTTACCTTTACCCAGGGGCGGGATTGAAAATTTTTAGCAACCGGTTCTCTGCCAGGTTGCTGGGTGGGCGTGGCCATGGGGGCATGGCCTAGTCAGCTTCCTGCACCAGGGGGGGGGGCATTTTCACCCTCCCCAGACTCCGGAGGCTTTCTTCGAGCCTCCGGGAGGGCAAAAACTGCCTCCCCTGAGCTCCTGAGGCCCTCTGGAGGCCAGACACAAACCCGTTTCTGGACTTCTGGTATTCCTGGTAGGCCCGTTTTTTGCCCTCCGGAGGCTTTTGTTGAGCCTGCGGGAGGGTAAAGACAGCCTACCCTAGGAAAAGGAGGCCTTCTGGAGGCCGGAAACAAATCCGTTTCCAGACTTCCGGTACTTCTGGTAGGCCCATTTTTAACCCTCCAAAGGCTTTCCTCGAGCCTGGAGGGAGGGAGGGCAAAAATGTCCTACTTTGGCCCCCGGAGGCTCTCTGGAGGCTTCTAGTAGGTCTGTTTTTTACCCTCCCAGAGCCTCCATGTGGGCTGTGCACTTACATGGCATGATGAGCACGCCATCTGGAGACTCCTGGGAAGACAGGGGCGTGGCAGGTGGGGTCAGCCAGTCCTTCTAACTACCGGTTCGGCAAACCAGATTAAAATTAACATCTGGTACACCCGAACCTGTCCAAAGCAGCTGAATCCCACCCCTGCCTTTACCTAAACCGTGGTGGCACAGTGGTACGAATGAAGTCTTGCATAACGACTGTGGACACCACTGCCAGCAGTTTGATCCCGACCAATTCAAGGTTGACTCAGCCTTCCATATTTCTGAGATCAGTAAAATGAGGACCCAGATTGTTGGGGGCAAAATGCTGACTCTGTAAATTGCTTAGAGAGGGCTGTAAAGCACAGTGAATCAGTATATACTTTCCAATGCAAGATGCATTTGGATGTAGAGAGAATATGAAGGGACTAGATCAGTGATGGCGAACCTTTTTGGCACCAAGTACCGAAAATGATGTGCGGAATTGTCACACTCACGCTCATCAGGGCTGTGCTCTGGAAAAGCTGAACTTCCGGGTTCTGGCGCGCATGAGCATCTGACAATCAGCTGGCAGGCGCACATGTACACACCAGTTTTTGGCACTGCCGCATGCACAAAGGACAGCTAATCATCGTGCGTGCATGCGTGCCACAAACCTGGAAGACAAACAGGCAAGGCTGCGTGTGCCGAGTGACATGGCTTCATGGGCCACTTTGGGCACGCGTGCCATAGATTCGCCACCATGGGACTAGATCAGTGTTTCTCAAACTTGGCGACTTTAAGTCCTGTGGACTTCAATTCCCAGAATCCCCCAGCCAGCATAGCTGGCTGGGGAATTCTGGGAGTTGAAGTCCACAGGACTTAAATTCGCCAAGTTTGAGAAACACTGGACTAGATCAAAGGCAAAAAGAGAAAAAAGAATAATTTTGCAAGAATAACTACTACAGAAGGCCTAAAGTATATTTTTAAAAATGAAAATAGCATAATTTTTTTTAGAGAGAGTATAAATAACCCTTTGAGAAATTTTGCAGTGCAGACATGGTCCTTAACCTTTGCCAAACGTAACTAACTGCTGCCGTGTGTGATTTAGGTGAGAAAGGGATGCTGCCTTGAGAAATGAAAGGACTCTAATTAAAAGGAAGGTAGCCACAAACATTCCCAGTTCTGAGAACCTCCGTTTTGAAAATCTCCATGAAGAAGTCTTTGAATAAATATCAATACAAATGAAAAATGTATAAAGAGTCAAGCTGGTCCCATGGAGTAATGTATTTTCAAGAGAACCAGCAGAAAGAGCTTGGGAAATTTGCTTGGCTTATTTTTTTTTTATTCCATTTTAAATATTTATGCAAATACAAATAGATTTTTTTTTCAAGGCAGTCTTTGATGTTTGGCTGGGCCTGCAATTTGTCCTTATGCTACCCAAATACCTCATAAAAACTTCAGGCCATCATTTTCTGGATGGAGAAAGTATAAAGTTTCCTCCGGAGTTAATATAATTTCCAATATCAAACAAGAAGGAAAGAGACGTGAAGTATTAGTCAGTTTATAAAGCCTTAATAAAGCCACACCTGGAATACTGCATCCAGTTGTAGTCACCATACTACAAAAAAGATGTTGAGATTTTGGAAAAAGTACAGAGAAGAGCAACTAAGATGATTAAAGGCCTGGAGATTAAAAAAAAAACAATATGAAGAATGGTTGCAAGAATTGGGTAGGGCCAGTCTAGAGAAAAGAAGGACTAGGGGTGACATGATAGCAGTATTCCAATATTTGAGAGGTTGCCATAAAGAGGAGGGGGTCAATTTATTTATCAAAGCATCAGAGGGCACGGCAGGAAAAATAGATGGAAACTAAGTAGAGAAACAACCTGGAATTAAGGAGAAACTTCCTAACAGTGAGGACAATTAACCAGAGGAACAGCTTGCCTCCAGAAGTTGTGGATGCTCCATCACTGGAGGTCTTTAAGAAAACACTGGACAGCCACTTGTCTGAAATGGTATATGGACAAATGGGGGTTGGACTAGAAGGCCTCCAATGTCCCTTCCAGCTCTATTCTGATTGATTGAGACCTACCATTTATTATAGAGTGTCTATTGATTGCCTGATAATCAAAGTTCTCCACTTGACTTATAGCAAATCAATAAACATCATAAAATTAATATGAAACCTGAAAGAAAAGAAAATATTCTATAGGTAAAATAATACATAGGTGAGCAGAAAGATATTTTAAATATGTATCGGTTCCAAGTTTGGAAGATCTGGGGAAATAATAATAAATGTTTTTATTAAGGAAACTCATATTTATATGTCTCCAATTCTCCAATTCCTCCCTTTCTTGAAAAGGGCTTAAGAATGGCTTCTCATAGTATTGTGTGGAAGCATTAGCCATGAAAAAGGTACAGAAATAGTCAAACTCACTCATTCCTGATGAATTGCAAGAGAAAATCTATAGTGATCTGCTTAATAGGTATGTCTTTTCTAAGGAAGAGAAGAACTAAGGTTGACATGATACCTGTCGCCCAGAACCTGAGGGGCTGTCACCAAGAAGATGGAGTTGACTTACTCTCCAAAACATCAGAGGGCAGGACAAGAAGCAACAGGTCGAAGCTCAAAGAGAGATCCTACCATGAACTAAGGAGAAACAAGAGATCACTAAAAAGAGATCCAGCCTAAAACTAAGGAGAAATTTCCTGACAGAATACCGTATTTTTCGGAGTATAAGATGCACCGGAAAATAAGATGCACCAAGATTTTGAAGAGGCAAATTAAAAAAAAGATATTGCACTCTGCAGACCTCCCAAAAATGCCCCGTTTTTTTGCAAAAAGAAACATGCATAGCCTTTAGGAAGTTTATAGAGTGCCCTTTGGGGCTGGGGTGGGGCAAAAAACTGTCTGTGTTTTGCTCATTTTTGCCCTCTCCAGCCCCCAGGGGCACTCTGGAAGCCTCCTAAAGGCTATGCATGGCCATTTTTGCAAAGGGGGTGGGGTTTTGGGAGGCCAAAAATGCTGTATTCTGTGTATAAGACGCACCCAGATTTTCGGCCTCCTTTTTGAGGGAAAAAGGTGCGTCGTATACTCCGAAAAATACGGCAATTAACCAGTGGAATGGCTTGCCTTGTGAAGTTGTGGGTGCTCCAGCAATGGAGGTTTTCAAGAAGAGACTCAACAGCTATTTGTCCTGAATGGTATAAGACAGGGGTGTCAAACTCATGGCCCGCAGGCTGGATGCATCACACACTGGCCACCCCCATTTTAGCGAAGGGGAACAAAGTCACAATATGTCACGTGATGACAACATGACAACGCGAGTTTGACACCCCTGGTATAGGATCTCCTGCTTGAGCAGGGATTAGACTAGAAGATCTTCAAGGTCTCTTCCAACTATGTTATTCTATGTTCTAATTGAATTTTGTTCATTTCTGTTGTAAATTTTGTTTTTCAACTGAGTGATAGAACTACTGATCTCTTTTAAAATAGGATCACCAAACCAGGTTTTACAGGGTTTCTCACAACTTTAATGCCTCTTCTGGACATTTAATATAGATATAGTGGACACATGCTTTCAGAAAGCATCAGACAGTGTTGAACTCTCCTGACTGCTGAATTGTACACCTGGGAAATGAGAGACTTAAGCTATAACACATTATCGAGTTTAGTGGCTTTGGGAAGCTCCTAAGGCCCAGAAAATCTCAGGGCGTGTGTGAAATGTGTCCAATCGAATCAGTTTCGTTTGTAACTAAGTTCTATGTCAAGAGAAACCTCTTTCTATAACCTCTGGAGTAGTGGTGGGATTCAATTTTTTTTACTATTGGTTCTGTGGGTGTGGCTTGGTGGGTGTGTCATGGCTTGGTGAGTGTGGCTTGGTGGGCATGGCAGGGGAAGGATACTGTAAAATCCCCATTCCCTCCCCACTCCAGGGGAAAGATACTGTAAAATCTCCATTCCCTCCCCACTCCAGGGGAAGGATACTGCAAAATCCCCATTCCCTTCCGATCAACTGGGACTTGGGAGGCAGAGAATAGATGGGGGTGGGGCCAGTCAGAGGTGGTATTTACCAGTTCTCTGAACTACTAAAAATTTCCGCTACCGGTTCTCCAAAACTGGTCAGAACCTGCTGAATACACCTCTGCTCTGGAGTCTCTGGAATATGCTCTATGTTCAAACTGGACCCAACGAGTTGCATTGTCTGTCTTTCATCCCTTATTATTTGCACATCCCAAAAGTTCTGAACAAAATGAAGAGTTGCAGGAGGCTCCTTATGCAATACATTTGATTCTCCCTTCCTGGTTTCAATTTGAAGAACATTTCTTTTTTTCTATCGGCGGGGGTGTTTTCACAGTTGATTTCTTTCTTCCTGCCTCTACGTCTAAATATTTGATCAGGCGTGAGTCTGGATGTATCATTCGTGCAGTGACAATTGCACAGACCGCTGTTGGTTTTTTTTCTTGACGGCACAATCCCTTGGAGTAATTTGCAAATCCACAGGATTTATTTCAATTAGGTGTCCTCAAGTGTGGGAACAGCTCCAGGTGGTCTTATCACAGATGCTTGAAACAGCCTCAGAGTAACTCTAGGGGTGGGTTTTGGGTTGACTGCTTTTGAAAAAGTTTGAAGGGATCTGCAACAGAAAAGGCCATCGACCAGAATTCAGGATATATCTCAATAAGAAACAATTTTGTTTCTAACTCCAAGTTTGCTTATTTGTGTTGCCCACCTGTCAGAGGTGTCTAAGACCAAAGCTATATACACGGAACCTTTCACTCTCCTCCATCCATTTATCCAAACCCCAATAGAATAGAATACTTTATTGGCCAAGTGTGATTGGACACACAAGGAATTTGTCTTTGGTGCAGATGCTCTCAATCTACATAAAAAGACAAGATACGTTCATCAGGAATCATAAGGTACAACACTTAATAATAGTCATAGGGTACAAATATGCAATCAAATCATACTAGGAAACAAACAATATAAATTGTAAGGATACAAGCAACAAAATTACAGTCCTGCAGTCATAAGTGGGAGGAGATGGGTGATAGGAACAATGAGAAGACTAATTTTAATAGTAATGCAGCCTTAGTGAAGAGTTTGACAGTGGTGAGGGAATTATTTGTTTAGCAGAGTGATGGCATTCGGGAAAAACTGTCCTTGTGTCTAGTTGTTTTGGTGTGCGGTGCTCTATAGCGTTGTTTTGAGGGTAGGACTTGAAACAATTTATGTCCAGGATGTGAGGGGTCTGTAAATATTTTCACAGCCCTCTTTTTGACTCATGCAGTATACAGGTCCTCAATGGAAAGTAGGTTGGTAGCAATTGTTTTTTCTGCAGTTCTAATTATCCATTGAAGTCTCTGTCTGGCTTGTTGGATTGCAGAACCAAACCAGACAGTTATAGAGGTGCACATGACAGACTCAATAATTCCTCTGTAGAACTGTATCAGCAGCTCCTTGGGCAGTTTGAGCTTTCTGAGTTGGCACACAAAGAACATTCTTTGTTGTGCTTTTGTAATGATGTTTTTGTTGTTAGGTGTCCATTTTAAGTCTTGAAATATGATAGAACCTAGAAATTTGACAACACACAACATTCACACAAATTCATCCATCACAACTTCAACCCATACAAAGAAATTCGGAATTGCCTACTGAACCTGGCGAAGAACACAGAAATGTTTCACTTTTGCTTTAAAGGTGATATTCCTGGTTGCTTCTCCTGTCTTCTTCAGGGACCATTTTTCCCTCTCCACTGGTTTCATTCCTCATTTAAGAAGTTCAAACCCCAGGGTGTAACGGATCCAAGCATTGCTCATTATCTAGGTTCCACTTGGAATACACAGGTGTTATTGTGGTTAAGCGGTTGGTCTGGGATCAGGGAACTGATGCTATAGGGGAGTTTGGTGGAGATAAAGCTAGGAAACTGTCACACAGGTTCTGAGAGAAGGCAGAGATTATGCATGCAATTGATGATAACAGAATGTTGGAAGAGGCCTCTGAGGTCTTCTAATCCAACCCACTGCTCAAGCAGGAGACGAGATCACTAAGAAAGATGATAATTATTTCCAATACTAATAAGGACACAGTTTAACTATCATTAACTCTTGGATAACTCCAAGTCCTATAGTTATTTGGGCTCATTGTGTTTGTGTTTTTTTTAGAATAGAATTCTTTATTGGCCAAGTGTGATTGGACACACAGGGAATTTGTCTTTGGTGCATATGCTCTCAGTGTACATAAAAAAAAAGAAAAGAAACAAGAGAGGAAAAATACATTCATCAAGAATCATAAGCTACAACTCTTAGTGATAGTCATAGGTTACTAATAAGCAATCAAATCATGCTAGGAAACAAATAAAACAATATAAATCATAAAGATACAAGAAACATGGTTATAGTCATAAGTGGGAGGAGATAGTTACTAGGAAGGATGGGAAGAGTAATATTAATAGAGTCTTAGTAAATAGTTTGACAGTGTTGTGGGAATTAGTTGCTTAGCAGAGTGATGGCATTCGGGAAAAAACTCAGATGAAATATTGTCTTTCTAAAGATGTATTTATGATCACAGACCTTATCTAATTTGGAAAGCTGCCGTGTAAATATTTTTCAAATGCAATGCTGTGCAAGGAAAGACTTGGCACAGAGTCTCTGAGATTCACAGACAGATCTTCAGACTCCTGAAATGAATGAACTAACAAACGAATGAATGAATGAATTGTTTCCTGCAAAAGCCCACTCCCCTTTTGCTCCTCCTTTATTTCCTATGGGAGGGGCAATCCACCATCCACCTGTGGCTTTACTCCCAAGTCAACCCTGATTTCTTATCTGTTCTTTTCTTCTGGCAGCTCTACTCATGCGCACACGGGGAACAGGCTCCATCTGTTCCTCTGCCTCACTGCTGTCTAGCTCCGAAGGTACATTAGGACTGCCAGATGGCTTTGGTCCCATTTCTGCCTCCCATGCAGAGCCCTGGCAGGCCACAACAGGCTCTATGTCTACAGAAACAGAACGGAGAGCTTCATTGATGCATTGAAGTCAGGGGAGCGTATTTTCAGAGATCCTTCTCTTGATTAGCAGATGCCAGGGATGGACAGGACAGGAGGATGGATGGTGCCACCATGCCCTGCTTGTGAACTTCCCAGGGGCATGGGGGCAGGCCACTGCTGGCAGACCGAAGGTTGAGCTGGATGAATCACTGCCCTGACCTGCCACCGTAGAGCTAACATTCTTACCCTATTGTCCGGAATGACAGGGAAATCGATCAACCTGGGACATTGTTTCTAGCCGGGTCATTTTGGTCCAATTTATTATTTTCCTTTCTCCCAAACCAGCGTTTACTGACCAAATGTTAAAACTCTCTTAGCTTGATTGCTAACTCTAGGGTCATCAAAGCCATTTGCCCCTGCCTTCCCTCCCTCCTCTCCTCTTTGCCCCCCCCTTCCTGGCCTCCTGTGAGTTCAGTATGTGATTATCCAACTCATGCTACTCAAGGGGGGGGGGGATAAATAAGTAAGTAAAGAGGTTTTGTTTTAATAAGCAGTTTGCAGTTTGGCACACAGTGCTGAGGAAAGCAACATTATCTCCAGCAGTAAACTCTGGACTCATTGCTTGGCTTGACAAGAAAATGATTGAGTCTGTTTGTTATACCTTTGTGGAGCTGCCACAGCCGCTGATGGAAATGTTGCTGTTTATTCAGCAATGCAATAACACTTTCCGTAATTTATGGATGCACATTCCCCAGATTACTAAAGGTAATATTGTTGACTAAAGGAAAGTATACGAATGGATAGTTTCAGTTGTTCCTGTCCTTATAAAAGTGATTGACTGTTCCCTTTGCCAAGGAAAGAATTTGCACAGGCGTTTCTCTCTTAACAATTACAAATTTCCTTTCCTCTGACAGTTACAAAAAACACTGGATGGTTGCTAGCCACAAAAATGTATTGACTTGCACAAGTCCCAAAAAAACAGGAACTCGGAATTTGGCTTCCTTGAGCTTTATTTCATATAAAGCCAATTGTATGTGTGTTTTAAAACAGACTTAATATAAAGAAAATGGGCCTATAATGGAGTGATAACTTGTAGCTTCCTCTATGATAAAGTTAAGGGTTGACCTAGGAGGCGCCTTTGGTGGAGAAGCTCAATCTTCAACGTTCTGTCCTGTCTTCTGCCCTGCAGGATAGCTTCTCTCTCTATATATATATTTACCTTGAAAGACTTCTTTCCACTTTGATTCATCAGCAAGGTGTCCTAAATTGCCACTATGGAGTTTCAGCGCTTTTGGAACTGTATTTGGGAGCATTTATTTGCTTTTGGAGACAGGCACTAAGAGGCCCATGATCCATTTGAAGTAGAGCACGTAGGTTTTGGGAATTGAGTCTCATTTCTCAGAAAGATTAGTCATCAATGTCCTAGAACTTAGAGCATGGGGATATTTATTTACAGGCTTCAAGAAAAAAAGAAAAAAAGAACAAACAGGCATGGCTGCATGCAGACAATTGATGTTTAAGGGAATAAGTTGATTTTTTGTATTGGGTGGAGACATATTTCTGCCAACATATTTATAAAATAGACAGAGCAATGTTTTTCAAACTTGGCAGCCTTGTAATGGGAGGGCAAGCTGGAGAATTCTGGGAGTTGAAGTCCACCTATTTTAAAGTGCCAAGGTTAAGAAACACTGCAATATAGTATGCAGATAAGGTACAGCTGTGTGAAAAAGTCTTGCAGGCTTTCAGCTTTAAGCTGTATTTACATGTTTAATCAAATTTTTACTCATAGAAACCACGCAAAATTAGTTCTTTGATGAAAATTTCTGTAGTCAGATTGAGATGCATAATTTTTATTAATATAACCAAAGTCTTTTTAAGGTTTTGAGTGAGTTTATGTGCTAAAGCAAACACAACTTGAATTTTTGAGAATGTTAGGATCGAAACTAGCCAATCAGCAGTGAGCTTTGGCTGACCAATCAAAATGCACAGAGGCTAAATCTGTGAGCCAATCAATGTTGTCATACTCTCTGACTATAAATAGACATGAAAAGCATCGAGAAAATTTAATGTAGTTCTGGCTGCGGGCAAGGATGAAGGCCTTTGCTTTCACCAGTACTGAACAGCGGCATCTCATCATTGTGCTTCATGAAGAGAGTTACTCCTGTACAGAAATAGCCAAGAGAGTGAAATGCCATTGCACCACAGTGAGCAGAGTGGTTGAAAAATACCAAATAACTGGTTCAGTTGATGACAGGCTCCACTCTGGAAGACCAAGAAAGTCGACAAAACAGCAAGATCGGGGTCTGCAACACATTTCGATGGGTGACAGGAAGCTCACCTCACCTCAGATTACAAGAATTTGGAATGAAACATGTGATGTAAAAGTGTGCACAAGCACAGTGCATCTCAGACTGCTTGCCAGAGGGCTCAAAGGCTGCAGGGCTCAAAGTAAACCTTTGCTCACAGACGCTGGCCACTCTCGTCAACATAGTTTGGCCAAGAAGTATACCAAGTGGACCAACGAACAGTTGGCCAAGGTCATCTTCAGTGACGAGAGCAATTTCTACTTGACTGGGAATCAATGCAATAAGTACGTCAGAAGATTTCCAGCTGAAGAATTTAGGCCGTACTGCCTGAATCTATCTGTGAAGCATCCATTGCATGAGATGATCTGGGGCTGTATCGCTGCTTCTGGTATTGGTCAGATACAAATCGTGCTGGGAATCATGAATTCCAAGCAGTATGTTGAAGTCCTGGAAAAGACCATGCTTCCTTCAGCTCAGCCACTTGTAGGGAAGGACTTTTACTTCCAGGATGACAACGCTCCTTGTCATCGAGTCAAGTCCATCCAGCAGTGGATGAAGAAGCATGGTGTTCGACTCCTGGATTGGCCAGCTCAGAGCCTGGATTTAAACCCAATTGAGACCTTGTGGGCCAAGATTGGTTGCGAAATAAGCAAGAAGCATCCGAAGACCAAGCAGGAGCTGATTGAATCCATTATTGCACCACATTGTCACCAAAGATCACGTGCAAAGGCTTATACAGTCTATGCTGAAGGGATGCCGTCTGGTGATAAGCAGGCCAATTTCATATTAGTAACTATGTTTGGTTACCTAAACAGTCCTTTTCAGGGCCACAAACAATAAAAATGTTAACAAAACACTAGCATCGACCTTAGTAATTGCAACATGTATGCCACTGGGTATGCATTAGTTAATCTGTTTTCATAGTCATTGTA